>NC_067398.1:31854006-31999006 GCF_016432865.1 Antechinus flavipes
TGAGGGTTTTTTTTCCCCAATTTTAGAAGAACACAGTGAATTAGCTGGCCAAAACCATTCCCCCAGGCTAATTGCCTCTTCCAGGTCCCTCTTTCCTCTCCACTTTCCATGACTGAGGCTTGGTATCATGGAGATAAGGGCAAGGATACCTCACTGTTCTCATATAGGGATTCTCCAGAAGATAGACCAAATTTTCTGGGGTAAAAAAGTACCCCAGAAGCAAAGACAAAAACAAAACAAGAAAATAACAATAGCAAAAAGGAATAGCTTTAGAAAAGGAGTTGGGGGGAGAAAAGATATCCCTACAGATCTTGCAGCCCTAAAATTAAAACAACAAAAATCATTGTCCAGTTTTAAGCTTCCAAAGCTGCCAATGAAACTGTTCAGTTTCTAAAGAGAGAGCTTTTTTTGTTCTCTAAACCAATCTCTTTGATAGTAAATGCTGATACTGGGCCAGGGAACTCATCAGGGTAGGAGGTGTGCCTGAGCCCTTTTAGTGCCAAGAAATCTGAACTTCCAGACAAGAATGTTCTGGAATGCATAGGCCAGTGCTCAGATGCAATATTAGCTGTCCAATTGGAACAGGAGAGGTCTTGGGTTTTGTGTGTGTGTGTGTGTGTTTGAGACCTGTGGGCTACTCTTTGCCATTACAATAGCCAAATAATATTTTCTACTGATAAATGTAGATACATTAACAAAAATTTAGGAATAAATATTTGAATATTATAAGATAAAACTAATGTATCAAACCAGTGAAACTAAACCTATGGCCATAGAGGCAACACTAAGAAAAAGTTGGGACATCATCTCCAAAAAGTCTAATTGATGATTTGCTCCCCTAACAGAGAATATCATGAGGAAACTCTACCCATGTTTTATTCTAAAATTGTTATTTGATATCAATTCCAAACCAAAGTGTTTTGTAAAATATTTTCACGGTAGATGGCATCACTTATCAACTGTAGGAGGGGTGTGGTAGCTTGGAGCATTTCCCCTTATTAATTTATCAAATAATCATTTAAATTGTTTTCACACATTCTGTTCCATTCGAGTTACACCTACCCCACAGCAGATTTGCCAAAGAAAAGGGATGGAATGCTTGCAGAGGAAAATGGAGACTGAAATGATTTGTCCCCTACCACACACGTTTATCACTAACAAAAGGTAAAAAACACATTTCCAAAGCAGCTTTTGTTCACTAACAGATAATTTTGGCAAAAAGTCGTGTTTCTTCAGCTAACAGCAACAAAATTTTCTTTTTCTTTCAAAGACAATTGGATTTAAAATAGCTTCTTTACTTAAGCTAACTGGGAATCAATTTCACTCATCCTACAACAAGTGAGGATGAAGATGTAGCCTTCAAAATCCAAAACATATTTAAACATAAGCAACATTAGGTTTCACCATGGTAGCATTTACAAACAAGTTATACCTGAGATGAACTGGAAAAAAAAATGTTTCCCACTGTTCTTACAAATGGAATTGCATTTATTACAAATCCAATTCTCCATAATAAAGAAAGAATCATTTCCTTTATGGTTTCAGTATAAGACAAATGAGGAATTTTCTAATCTTTCAAAAAATTAACTTACTTTGAATGTCCATAGTAAAATTCTGATTAAAACAACTCAATCAGGTAACTACTCCATGCAAAGCTTTAACATCTACTCATGAAATCTCAAACATCTCTTTCATCTGTATAGAGTGGAATAGCTATGAGTGATTATAAACTCCAGTTATTTATATAGAACATTTTACAAATATATCTTTTTTTTTCTTATTACAGTCCCAGAAGATAGATGCCATTATTATCTCCATTCTATACATAAGGAAAATAAGGCAGATTAAGGTGAAATGATTTGTCCAGAATCCTACACAGCTGGTAAATGTCTGAGAACAAATCTGAACTCAGTACTTCCTGAGTCCAGAACCAGCACTTTATCCAATGTACAATCTGGCTGCCTCTATAAATCACTAAGTAGTCATTGGTTTTTACATTCTAAGGGTTAGGAGTAGTTAGTGACACCTCTAAAAATGGCATACAATAAACTCATTTAAAAAGAGAGAAAAAGAAAAATAGGAATGGGAGAAGAACTTGTTAATGGAAAGAGAAGACATCAAATCTAAGTCCTATATATAATGAATTTTATATGATGAATGACGTGTTAGCCATAGATTCTCACAATCAGGAAGCAGATAATCAAGATTTCAAATATTTCATTTATGTTGCTTTACACAGCCACTTCCTGGCTTCTCCTCCCCCCACCTCCCCACTCCTTCAAGTAAACAGCTGAATTTTTTTTCTTAAGTTTTCACTTGTTGATAGATTCTCAGAGAAAAGGGTGACAATTTTGAATTCATTCATTTAGAAAGATTCTTAGATACATCCCTCTGTCACATATACCAAACAGTAATAATGATTTTAAAAACCTTAAAACATCTGCCATAGCAAAAAGAGGAGGCAACCAATAGTTGTAAGAGAAAAGTATGAAACAGCCATTTCTGGATTAATCTATGGCAACCCACCACCAATCAGGCCAAATCACATCAACTGCATCACAGATTTATGGAATACTAAATGCTGCTAGCAGCAAATGGCTTTTCAGAACATTTCAACCAATGCTTCTCCTTCTCTCACATGGGAAATGTGACTCTAAAATAATGGGATTAGAATTCCTTCTTGAGTCCTGAAGTAGCAAGAAAAAAAAAATTACTAAGGCATCCAGTGCCCACAGATGGAAGCTGCCATAAATTTAAAACATTTCGCTAAGAAAGCTCCAATATTCCCTGGAGTCAGGTGTCTGTGGTGGGCCTGGGCGTGGTTATTGGAAGAAAGTAACAAGCTTTGTGACGCTCTTTGAAAATATATTCAATGTGAAGTGAAATCCCCAGACCCCATGCTTGTCAATGGCTCCACCATGGTCTCAATAAGATTATTTGGGAGCAGCCTGAAGTGGAGGCTGAGTAGCACTTCAGTGTTTGCAAGAAAGCATCAGGCCAAAGCTCAGACCTGATGCTGAGCAGAAGTCTATCTGACCACAGTAGAACTTTGCCTGGTCAAGGACGTTTCTTCTTGTTCTTGTTCTTGTTCTCATACTCATAGTATACTACTATGTTCTTGTACATTCTCTGTGTCTTGAGAAGCCTGTGCTGGTAGCTACTGAAGTCTGTCAACTCTTACTCTTCTTGCCAAGGATGTACAAAAGCAGCCCCAGTCAGTCAGTCAACACTGATTGAAGCACCTCCACATGTGTGAGGTGCAAGGTGAATTTGGGGCCGTGAGGTTGAAGGAAGTTAGAGACAAACTCATGGAGGAATGAGAGCTAAGACTGAGAATGTGGGGACTGGAATCCAATCCTTCCTCTGTGATTTCCCACCTGCCCGAGATGTACCAGTCATCTGGGTCTTACGCAATAGCCTTGTTTTTGAAATGAGGTGTTAGAAATAACCACTAGGCTGCCTCCCACCTCAAAGTCTAAACTGCTAGGGATGATACTAAGTATCTTCCACTAAGTTATCAAGGAGATTTTTCTTTTCCAAAGAAGGGTTGAGGCAATAGAAACAATGAATCAAATTACTTACAATAAAGAACAGTGAACAGTATTCCTGGCCAAACATTCATCAGGAAGAAACAAGATGCAACAATGTAGGGTAGAAACAATCCTGTTCAAATATTTGAGGGTATGACAAAGCCCAGTCCCCCAGATCTAAGAGAAATCGGACTGAGAGAACTCCAAAGCCCTTTCTTACATGACAAGCCCTCTTTTCATTCATGAGTCCCAGAAACAGACAGAAATATGACTAGAGAAAAAGAGTAATGAATAGCCTGCTGAGTCCTGCAGCAAACAAATGTTAGAAAGGAGGTTTAAAAAAGTTTTTACAAGAAAATGGACACATCAGATCCCCAAGAGGGACAGACTGGCACATCCACTCACTCTTGTGCTGATTAAGAATTTCTGAATCAGGTCCTCCAATTCTGTGATTCTATTAAAAGATGGGACTATCTCCCCCTTTAAGTTGTCTGCTGGAGGGAGTTTAGTTTTGGAAGGGCTAAAAGTATTGCCTTTGCTCGTTATGCTGAAGACTGAAAACTTCCCATGTCTATCCTTACTTCTGCAAATATTCAAAGAGTAAACCTTATGTCAAAGAGGGGCAGGATGACTGAGGAATTGAGACAGTGCTCTGAAAACTTCAGTCTATAATCATGATCAGGCACCAATGGCTCATGGAACAACACCCAGAAAACCAAATGATGCTAATGATTCTTCATGGAACAAAGAAGAATAAAAGTTTTACCACTTAGAAAATAGGTGGGTATATCTGACATCAAATGTGGCTGCGTGCCTGTACCTACTTTACCCAAGGATACCTCTCAACTAAGACCCTGTCCCTTGACTTAGTAAGTACCAGAAGGGTAGGGAAATTTCATCTCTTAATTTTTTCTTTTAACAAAGTGACAGGGGTAGCGAGGTGGCGCAGTGGATAGAGCCCTAAAGTCAGGAGGACCTGAGTTCAAATCTGGTCTCAGACACTTAAAACTTCCTAGCTATGTGACCCTGGGCAAGTTACTTAACCCCAATTGCCTCAGAAAAAAAAAAAGGGACAGCTATAATTTTGCTGTTTTGCCTTTAAAGAAGATAAGAAAATCCTTTCTCAGGAAAGCTAGAAAAGGCTATAATGCTTTTCAAAATTTGGACAAGATATGATGGACAAGATAAGATAAGATTTGGAAGAACTGGCATGGACATCAAAGATTTCACAGTGGAGAAAATACAGATGTAATTTGCCACACACAAGATGTATTACTGAAAAGATCCATCTATTCCATTTCCCATGAAAGCAAAGCCGATGTCCTCTGAGAAGCTTGTTCATCAAATGTATCCTGGGATGCACCTTTTGGTTGAATGAAGCATCTCCTTCTGAAGTAAATAATTATACTCTAACTTATCAGTATCAATCAATCAATCAGCAAGCATTTATTCAGCTCCTCCCCTATAGCAGGCACTGGGAAAGGGGTTGGGAATGCAAAAAGAAAAATGAAATGGTTCTGCCCATATGACACTCATCACATACTTCCCTGGCACAATTCTGTTACTGGTTTAGCAATGTACTATATCTCTAACTAGACTGCTGCCTCCTCAAAAGAAGCATGGTGGTGAAGTGGAAAGATCCCCAATATGAGAGTCAGGAGAGATCTGGGTTGGTCACAGGATCACATGTATAAAGCTAAAAGAAGCCATTCAGTACAATCTCTTTATTTTTGGATGTAAGTAAACTGAGGCACAAGAGGCTGAATTACTTGACAAAAGTCACACAGTTAAGTGAGATTCCTCTTACTGCAATATACTGCCTCCCTATGTCAAATTAACTCAGTTTCCTCATCTCTAAAATAGGAATACCAACAACCTGTGGAGAGGTTAATAGATGCAAAGTGTCCCAAATTGAAAGGTTTCTCTTCCCCTCCATTGTTCCTAAACTTCCTATTATGTTTAGGGCACTACAATTATCCCAGTTACCCAGGCTTACAATGTAGGTATCATCCTTGACTCATATTCTCTCATATCCGAGTTCTATTAACTCATTCTTCCTAACATGTCTCCTATCTACTCCCTTTTCGCTCTAATGACACCATGACCCTAGTGCAGACCTTCATTTCTCATGTCTCTAATACTGCAATAGCCTCACCACTTGATCTCCTCATTCCAGACCATCCATCTTCCACTCAGCTCTCAAACTGACCATGTCATTCCACTGTGCAGTAAGCTTCTACTTGCTCCCTATTACCTCCAGGATCAGAGAAAAAATCTTATTTGTCTTTTAGAACTTATTCCCTTCCTGCTTTTCCAGACTTTATATACCTTGCTCTCCCTCCTGACTCCAGACATTTTCATTCCTATCCTCAAAGCCTGGAATTCTCTCATTCTTCACCTCTGCCTCTTCTCTTACTTCAGACCTCACCTAAAATCCCACCTTCCCCAAGAAGCCTTTCCTGATTCCCCCTTCATTGTAAAGCTTTCTTCTGTTGATAATTTCCCACTGATTTTATAGATTAGTGTACATCATTGCTTGCACGTTGTCCTCATTTGACTGGGAGCTCCTGGAAAACAGAGACTGTTTTCTAACGTTCTTTGTACACCCAGCATTTAACACAGTGCTAACCCAGAGCAGGCACTTAATAAATGTTTGTTGATTTGGTCTGACCTTCAAAGTGCTTAGAGTACTTTGTGTTCCAAGAAAAATGCAAAAAAAAAAAAAAAAATCACGGATGTGATATAGCATAGACAGACAGCATAAGGACTAAGGAGAGAACTCCAAACAATGCCGGAAGCAAATCTGATTTGTGCAAGGACTGTGGATGGACGCTACGCTGATCCCAGACTGAACTACATTTGGAATAGTATAGAGAGCTTTAGATGATTCCCAAGTTGTGGGATCCCATCCTGTCGATGTTACATATGGCTGTGGTCCAAAGGTCATCTCCATCTGACCCAAGAGACAGTATAGAAACTAGTCTGGAAATAAGAAG
Organism: Antechinus flavipes; assembly: GCF_016432865.1. NCBI lineage: Eukaryota > Metazoa > Chordata > Mammalia > Dasyuromorphia > Dasyuridae > Antechinus > Antechinus flavipes. The sequence goes on from NC_067398.1 coordinate 31,860,533, forward strand.
GTTGTTGAATGTTACAAATGATTATTTGTATCCAAGACATGAGTAGTGTATGAAAGAGAAGTGTGGATTTTTAGGAGTGACTGTTTGAACTGAAGATATTGTGAGTGATGAGTGATACAAAGACACAAAATATATAATTCTTGCATTTCAATAATAACATTTATCTAACATATTAGGGTTTTTAGAGTCCTTTATGAGCATGGCTGATTTGAGCCTTACAATGTCCCTTTGAGAAAGACATTCCAAATCCTGGTAGATTAATCCAGTGGGCTATCCTTAGGATCTATATCACCATCTGGATTCATTCTTCATCCACTTGGTTTTTCCTTTACAGTATGGATTTTTTAAACTATTTTTTAACAGATATTTAACAGGTCAACTTAAAGAAAAGTTGAATTGTACTACATTATTGGATACAATTAGCAGCCACAAAGCAGCAATAAAATTGTTCGCTCAGCCAACTGGCTGTCTTGACAGGCTAGCCCTTCAATAGTTAATGTCTTCAATTGTATATTGATCGTGTCTTTTGACAATGAATTGCAAGATCACAGTCAATTATACTACCTCGTAGTGAAGATGAGGAAGCTCAGACTCTAAAAGTCTAAGTAATTTGGCCATATTCATACAAGAAGTAATTGAGAGAACCACAATTTGTATCCAGCTTTTTTGATTCCAAATCCCATGTTTTCCTCCATTGTACCCTGCCTACTTATTTGTTTTGATTTAGGAAGCAAGAAACTGTGCCTAAAAAACCCTCCAATTCCCAATTGTACTGAATGCATAAAGCTCTCATTGAAACTTTTAACAAGTAGGATAGGTAAATTGGGGAGATTTGAGCAGGCATTATTAAGTTGGGGTCCATGAATTAAAAAAAAAAAGTTTTTGATCACTAAACTTCAAGGAAATTGCTTTTTTTTTTTTATTTAACTGATTTTGTGGATTTAAAAATAGATTCTGAGAAAAGGTCCAAAGTCTTCCCAAGATGACCAAAAGGGACCATGTCACAGAAAAAGGTGGCTCTATGGATAGAGCACTGAACCCAGAGTCAGAATGACTTGAATGCAGCTGTCAATCATTTATCTCCAGAGTGTCCTGAACTTTCTCAATGCTTGAGAAATTCTTGAATCTGGACCTTCACCCACTGGAATTACACTCTACCCTTATGATCTCTCCCTATGATTGCTTGGGTCTTCCCAGAACTTCCATTATAGGGAAAGCCCTCAGCCAGCCTTATCTTCATTCCTCTCCCAGTTATACACCTTGCTCTCCCAAACTCTCTTTATAATCCTCCTAAGGTTGGTACCTTCATCTACCTCTCTCTCCCACATTTTTCAATTTCATTTGATGGGCTATTTTCCCTGGAGCTTAGAATGCTGATAATCCTTCTTTCTGCGTGAATTTGCAGCACATAGCACATAGTAGTTGTGCTTGCTAGCCTCAGTAGTGTAACCCTGAGTACTTCATTTCTCTCAGCCTCAGTTTCATCATCTGTAAAAGGAAAATAATAATAGCACCTTCTCTAAAATGAAATGATCTTTGTAATTTACAAATCTTAAAATGCTCTATATCAAGAATCCCTGACCTATAGAGTTTCAAATAACTTTGTCTAGGGAGGTACTGTGTGGTCTGCAAAGGTGATCCTTTCAAGGATATTATCATATCATATTACTCGGCTATTTCCATATCTCTCAAACTCAAATCTTGAAAGCCAGATATGATGGTACAGACATAAAAGCCTCCAGAATGGCCCCTTGTCTCTTCTACTTTGTCCTCATCTCTCTCTGCCTACTGACTGGTTCATAGTTACTTGAGAGCTGTCTCCCCCAGTAGATTGTGAATTTCCTGAATGCAGTAGCTGATTTTGTTTATTTTGTTTTGCCTTTTTTATGTCCCCTGTATTGAGTTAGTATAATGACTGGACCAGAGGGGTTTAATAAATGCATACTAATACAGCATGTAATCTCTCTTTCTCTCTCTCTCTTCCTCCCCCCCCTCTCTGTATCATGTATATACACACACCTATATATGCATATATATGCATATTTAATAACAATAAGGGTTCTCAGACATAGGAATTTAGGATTTACAGAGCACTTAACATACAGTATACTATTTGATTATGCATATACATGTATTATACAGATGCACATGAAAACATACACATTATCAGAAACTGTCAGTCACTCAGTCACCTGTGAGGAACAGTCCAAGGGAAAACCCTTCATCACAAGGGTAGAGACAGGAAACAGTACTTTTGACTCCAAAGAAAAAGATGCTTTTGCTGACAATTGTGAAAGCAGAGAGAGAGAAGGAGAAATTGTGGAGAGTTCTGAATTCCTAACAGAGACATTAACTGCCTTTTCCATTTTTCACAATGTCATGGGTTCTAGAATGGTCTAGATGAATCCTAATTTCTTTCTTTCTTTCATTTTTTTGCTGAGAAAAGTGGGGTTAAGTGACTTGCCTAGGATCACACAGCTAGATGTATCCTAATTTCCTAATTATAAACATCCTCTCTGAGTTCATGCTTTGCCACTACTGCAAGGCTGGTACTTCTGCATGAAATATTTTCAAATCAGGGAATACTTATATTCCCTCCCCCTTCCTTTGAGGCTACCCCTCTTTACAAGTACAAGAAGCACCAAGTACTACAGGTCTCTCTTGACCTCTCTTTTGATGAGTGGCAATGTACCTGATCTGAAAAGATATCAAATTCTGGCAAAGCTCCAAAGTCATCTCCCCCCTTTCCTTGGTAAGATTGGGTCTTCCACAACTCTGGGAAATGTCAGTGGAAAATCTGCACTTGAGGCTAGGTATGTCCGATCAAGAGTTGATGTATAAAATCTTAATCAGTGTCTTGAACAACCTTAACAGCATGAAGTCCATGTCACTTTGGAGTACCTGTAAAGGAGAGGGGGGCAAGGAGAAGCAGGATCTGACCTTACCTGACACAAAAGACAAATAATGACCTTAATGCTTAAAAAATACACTCAGGAGAGGTTGTAAAATGTCTTATTTCCATCAAAATTTACCAAAAAAAAAAAAGATACCACTTAATAAGCATTAGCTGTCACCTGCTCAAGCAAAACTGAAATAAAACCCTGCCTGCCCTTTTCCACAGAAATAGTCAGATCCCAGAAACACTTTGCTACTATTCTGCCTCCATCGAAACCTTTGACCATTAAAGAGAGGGCTTCCACATTGAAGAACTGTTGGGGAGGGAAGTATAAAGGCATGGACCTGGCAGACACAGGCCAGAATGAGGAGGTTTGCAATTTCTTACTAATTCCATAAGAAGCAGGCCAGTGAGCAAATCAGCTGCCTCTGATTAGGTCAGGAGGCCTCGATGACTATTTTGTATACTTATTATTGGCCAAGAAAGTAGCTTGCAAGAAAGTCACACATCAACTCTTTCTGATCCTCTGAACTCTGCTTGAGATAGAGGACTGGATTCAGTCATAATTACACCCACTCAATTCCGAGGGGCTTCAAGACTAAGAGGAAACGCTCTATGGAGCATAAGAATCCAGTCTCCTCACATTAGCTGATTCAAAGTGTTGCAAAAGTTTTGTGTTGCATTGAAAGGGTGTTGCAGTTCATATGGAAGCTATCATGTCTGAACGGGGAGGTTACAAAACAAAAGCTTACTCCTCGAAATCCATACAAAGAGTCATCTTGCTTTAAACATATTATAAATCTAGCATATTGTTCTTCATAAATGATGAAGGGAGGAAGTAAAGCTATTAGTTTAAGAGGTTTTGATTCAGTAACACAAAATTCTGAGTTCTGATCGACAAAAGCTAGCATTCTAGCAACCTCAACAATCAGATTAAAATTGAATCTATTTTGTGGAATAAGATGTGATTTCAGGGAGTAAAAGAAATATCTGGGGGAGGGAGGGACTTTCCCTCCAGGAGGACCTACGCTTTATCTCAAAACGATACTCTCAAAAAACTCTCTCATCTCTTTCCCCCATCCTTTCCCCTTTAGGGAATCAATTCAGCTCTATTCTCCCTTCCTTTACTGAATCTCGAGATCATTTATACAGCCAAATATACCTACCAAGCCTTAGCCTGTGTCATTCCCACACACATGCTATGAATGGAGGTGAAGAAAATCATACAACTGATTGGATCCACGACTTTATTTTACACAATTTCAATTGGGTCCTCACCGCTGCTAGGCAACCCTTGGCGACTCATTCCCCATCTTCATGCTAATGATTTTCAAATGGACCTATCTAATCCCAACCTCTCTGATGACTTTCTAACTTACATTTTTTAGTGGCTTTTGTACATCTCCAACTGTATTCCAGTAGACATCTTAAACTAAATGTGTTCGAAACCAAAATTCATTACCTTTCTTTCTATACCCCATCCTCAACTTTCCTTTTACTGAAGCAGATACTACCACCCTCCCAGTTCCTCAAGTTCCTCCCTATCTTTCAACCTTCCCCACTTCAACCCATCCAACCCATCCAATTTTGAGGGGGAGAGGCATGAGAACTCTCAAGAAAGACTTCAGAAGGTGGTATTTGACTTGTACTTTGAAGAAAATGAAGGACTTCCCCAAGGGAGAGGATGCAAAGATCGAAAGAAAAGGGGTATAGTGTTAGACATGTTAATGTCTGGAAATTTCACATTTGCAACATTTTTCAAATACTCTCCCTTTTCTTTTCTGGCAGTGTTACTCTTTTAGTGCTGGCCCTCATCACCTCACATTTGAACTACTGCAATAGCCTATAGGTGGATCTGCCTGCCTCAAATCTCTCCCATTCCAATACATCTTTCATTCAGCTATCAAGGTGGTTGTTTTTTGTTTGTTTGTTTGTTTGTTTGTTTTATTTTGTTTTTTCTAAAGCAAAAGCCTAATTATGTCACCAGCCCCCTCCACTCAATAACTTTCAGTGGCTCCCTATTGTCTCCAGGATCAAACAAAAATGTTTTGTTTGTTATTTAAAGTCCTTCATAACCTCCTATCTTTCCATCTTACACCCTTTTCCCTATTATGTTCTATTCGGTCCATTGCCACTGGCCTGCTACAAACCAGACACCCTATTTTTTTTGGATCTAGGTACTTTCTCTGGCTGTCCCCTATGCCTGGAATTCTCTCCCTCCTTATTCACAACTGTTTTCCCTGGTTTCCTTTATGTTCCAGCTAAAATCTCAACTTTTTCAGGAAGCTTTTCCTAATACCCCTTAATTCTGGTGCTTTTCTTCTGAAAATTATTTTCTATCTATCCTATATATGATGTGCTTTGTATATATTTGTTTATTTCTTTTCTCCCCCATTAGACTGTAAGATTCTTGAAGTCAGGGATTGTCTTTATGTAGCTTTATGTATTGTATGCCTCTTTATGTTTCCTTAGTCCTCAGTACAGTCCCTGATACATAGAAGGTACTTACACATGTTTATTAATGTCAATATGAATCATCCAAATCAATAAAAATTCATTAAGCACCTTCTATGTGCCAGATATTGCACTTATTAGAGTAAGAGATGACATAAAAATTAATGAAATCGATCATGATATCAAGGAACGTATATTCTGTAGGGGAGAGAAAACATATACATATATAATATAAAAAACAAACAAAATAGAAACTAATTTTGAGGGGGAAGAGGCATGAGAACTCTCAAGAAAGACTTCAGAAGGTAATGTTTGACTTGTACTTTGAAGAAAATGAAGGACTTCCCCAAGGGAGAGGATGCAAAGATCCAAAGAGAAGGGGCATAGTGTTAGACATGAGAAACATGAACAGGATCTTAGAATAAGTGAAGTAATTTATAGAGAGGACTTAGTAAATGCCATATACATGATAATTATTATTAATCAATAAAGAAAAACACATTTATTCAGTGCCCTACTATGTGCCAAGCATTGTGCTAAGTGCCAGGGACATAACATATAATAAGATAGTCGACTGTAATTCAATATCCTAGTGATTTACCAGATAGGCAGATGAGATTTTTTTCCCTAATATATCAAGTGGAGATACATGGAGCAGTCCTAAAGGGCCAAAAGAAAATCACTTCTTAACATGGTCATAATTTGGAATTGAGTAAGAAATATTATGATCTGTATGCTTCAACTTTGAGTGATAAATGAAAAAAAAAAGGAAAAAAAGTGTTAATGAAAATTAACCCCAATATTAGAGATGAACACTATTGTGTTCAAGGAACACAATAGGTTTTGGCCTTGTCTTCGACTGATCAGAAATTGCTATAGTTTGAGGGGATTTGAAGATAGAACACTGAAGAAAAAAGGCACCAGAAACATGTTTGTCAGCTACCTGAAGCTCCATGGAGAGGAACCCATTGGTCCTCTCTCATCCTTCTTCTTTAAGAACAAACACTCAGTAGGATAATGAATCCTTTAAATGTTACATCTTGTGTCTTGCAGTATTGTGGTGCAGCAACTCTCCACATCAAACAGTCATCAGGACTATTACAAAGTGGGCTTAGAAGAGAGTGGCTGAAAAGGAGCTGTGTGAAAAGAAGTGGAAAATTAAAGCTGAAGGAGTCGAAGAAAGGGCTTAATTTACTGGCATGTACAGTATGCAAATGAGATTACTCTCAGCTTAACTGCATCATTTATGTCCATAATAACGGCATCATCATTACAGGGCTCAAATTAAATTACACCATAATTAGCATATCAAAGTGATTGGTTAAAGTTTAAAACAAATACCCAATTTTGTTAATGAACAGCTGTAATTGTCATGTACACTTCAATGAAAACTCCCTAAACAAATATATGTTTTAGAACAGAGGAAGATTCTTGAAGCAGACAGGTCTGCAGCAGAGGTAAATTACCTCAAAAAGAATGACACTCACTCTTCTATTAATGTTAATATATGCTCTTCATTTTCAGAGAATAAAGCATTCGATCAAAACAAGACTTCTGTGTTTATTTAGACACCTCCATCGCCACTGAAAGTGACAAACTACAGGGACCTGTTTCCACTTGTAGCAAAAACTATTGATAACAAGGCAAGGGTTACCTGTCTCAAAGAGGCAAAGGACTTGTTCAATAACATGCTATTACATACATTCTGTACACTAATGGAAAAGACTTCATTGGTTGAGATTTCCCAAGTGTTAAGTGTGGGCTGTTTGCTCCCACTTTCTTCCAATCTCAGGGGGAGGGGGGAGAGAGAGAGAGAGAGAGAGAGAAAGATACTTGCAAAATCTATGGTGTAGACCATAAGTTGATGACTTGATAACATATTAGCCAGCCTACAATTCAATTTGCTCTAATCTAATCATATCTACAAAGCAGTTTTGGAGGTAGACGGGTAGCAGGAAGTTTTTGCTGTTATCCTCTCATTAAAATAAAGAGGGAGGTGGGACAAGCAGGTTCTATCAATGTCAGATTCCAAGTGTCTGTCTGTCTGTCTGTCTGTCTCTCTCTCTCTCTCTCTCTCTCTCTCTCTCTCACACACACACACACACACACACACACACACACACACCCTACCACAACTGCTGTAACTGAAACAGTAGCCATCCAACTTAAAGATTTCAAAATGCACATATTAACAAAATACCATAAAGAGTTTTTTTACATGGCTTTGACAGCAGCAATAGCAAAGGAGCAAACAGTCAGCTATTTCATGCCTAAGTTACAACAGTGCCTAAACCAAGTAGATTCCCTCTAATGCTTAACAATTCATGGATACAAATACACACACACACACACACACACACACACACACACACACACACAATTTCATCCCAAACAAGCTCCCTGTGATGCAGCTTTGACTGTGACCATATTACTGTGATATAAAATAAGGCAAACAAAAATAAATTTTGTTAAAAAAAAAAAAAATATATATATATATATATATATATATATATATATATATACATGCCCCAAAATGGGGCAATGCACTTTCAAATATACTTAACAAGCAAATTGAATGTCTTATTAAATCCGTATTATCTAAACAGTGTTCAAAAATTTAAAGAAAGTAGCTTTTCATTTTATTCATGGAGGAATCCATTAAAGCTTAGGCTCTGAAGCAATATGTAAATTATGTGCCTTTCAAGGTAGAGCTAGGGCAAATTCACTCCATCAACTAATGATGAACCTCATTATGTGCAGGGAGAAATCATAATGAGGAAACAGCCACCCGCCATTCCATGTTCTAACATAAATCCCTATAAAATGTGAGTATCTGCACGTCTAATTAAAGGCTAGTCAGTCCTATCACTCCTTGATGGCCCCCAGAGTTTAAAAGATATATATATAGAGAGAGACAGAGACAGAGACAGAAATATAGAGATATATCTTTAAAAGTGTGTCTCAAAGTTGCATTACTAAAATGTATTTATTTTTGTTTAGATTCAGTACCCCACATAATTAGATTTTATAACAGCGACATTCACCAGTTTTCTGAGATGAAAACTTTTGGGCTGTTGAAATTCATTTTTTTTTTTTTTTGTTAAATGGATTATGTTTATATTATTTCCCCCCAAAGAACTTCACCTTAGCAGGGGCTATACTGCATGTCCTGAAATAGAAACGCCACATAGCCAAGAAATCCACAGGAATGTATAAGGATAATAATCATTTGAAATCAAATTCTGAGCACTCAAGTTCAACAACGGAGCAGAGGTGTCCTGAAAAGACCAGCAGCTGTGGCACGACTGTACAATGGCACTGGAACAACGGTATTTACAACAGGTATTTCAATCTGGATTAGACAGAGACCTGCCATGGACTCAGATAGTTCCCTTGGAGTCCTGTGTATGACGAGGACAGTCCGGCACAGCATAAGTCAATTGCATTTGATTTTTTTTTTTTTTTTTTTTTAAGGAATCACAGTGTGTACCCCATCACCAAGTGTATTTGTGATGACTGGTAAGCAATACCATCTCTTGCTAATAGTTAAACTTGCTTTTATATTCAATTATGAATTTGTCTCACTGCATTCTAGTCCCCTCTTTGCAGGTTGTGCTAAATAAGTATTCCTGGCTGTTGTTGTCTTATGACTGCTGCATTATCACTTTGGAATATTAGCAACAAAAATAAATAAATAAGTAAAAATAGAGTAAACTACATTTGTTTGGGAGAAAAGCTCCACCTTGGTTCCAATACAGAACACCAGCAAATCCCTCAGAATTAGAGAATAGAACAATTAAGAAATAAGTGAAGGTGTCCGGGGAATTAAAGCACTTGGAGAGTCACTGAAAAGGTGTATTACAATGACAGTCACCCAAACACTTAAACCTTCGCAGTTTTTTTTTTTTAAGTCACTTTTCCATTTCGATAATCCTTACTGCAAATTTGAATAGGAACTCTTCTTATCTGAGCCCATAAATCCGTGCATTACCAAATGTTCAAATCCAGCTTGGTAATGAAATGCACACGTTAAAAGGTTGCATCAGTGTCGGGTGTCTTCCCCGGGACCTAACTGAGCATATTCTCTAAAGGATGCTGCTTCTTTGAGTTGCATAAAAAGCAACTCCACTCCATAAAAAGCTGCCCCAGTCCACACTCACTCATGCCTAGGCTCCAGGGATGAGGTCTTTTTCTTTTTCTTTTTCTTTTTTTTTCCCCCTCCTTTTAGGTCAGCCAGTCATGCACTAGGAAGACAACCTTCCAAAAATAACTTGTCCCTCCCCCGGAGCACACAGTTTTAACAACCTACCTTTGTTCTGGTGTTGCAGATAATAACAGGCAAGCCTCAAGACCATGAGGATTTGGGAACAACCAGGAGGCTTCAGCAAAACCACAAGTAGAGAGAAGAAGAAATAAGCGAAAAAGCCTCTAAGGAAACTGTTGTGGCCGCCAATTGGTAGCAACAATCGGGTATTTTCAGCACTGTTTACACTAGAGTGAGTACACCTCTGTTCCATCAACATCTACAAGTCCTGGCATTTGTAGATCCCATGCATGACCATTAAAAGCAATCGCACAGCTCGCTTTGGGGAGTGGGGCGACCAGAGACCTGAGCAGTATTTCTTTACAATGTCTATATCACTGATGAGCATTAGTTTGAGTGACAAAGGTCCCGGGCTAAATCAACATTCTTACCTTAATGTTCCTAGTAAAAGGCTCCAGCAAACATAACTCATGAAACGCGTATGCAAAGATATGTCTCAAGGAATTAATCCACAGCCCTCAAATGAATTGGAAAAAAAAAAAAAATAGCACCAGGGCTTACATTTCCAAACAAATGTAGCTGAGTCTGGGCAGCATGGCATAAAGCAGGTTTACACATACAGAGCGGTGTGGCAGAAGCAAGAAGAGTTCTGTAGGATTTATTTGACACATTTTCCGGGCAGCCTTTTGTGGAGTTGGGCCGTTTGTTTCTTATTGTCTGAGAAGCAGTTGGGAGCTTCTCCCTGAGGGGGCCCCTCAACCCCTAGCTCGGCCGCCTTGACAGGGAGGTAACCATATTAGGATGTGTATGGTAAAGTAAACAATAACAGAGTTGCAGTGAAATGGAAATTTTTTTTTTCTCCAGCTAATGGTGTTGGTGTCAGTCCTGTTTTTAGCCTTTCCCACTAGTTTTGTTTTAGAGTTCAAACAGGCCTTATTTGTGTGCGTATGTGTTGGTGTGTGTGTGTGTGTGTGTGTGTGTGTAGCTTCCAAATCTCTGACTTTAAATTTGCTGAGAATGTTTGCAATGCAAGAAAAAGCTTTTTCTCATCCAAATAGAGAGCTAAGCCAGTTTAATCATTAAAGGATCCGAGCCCTGTCAAGACCTCTCACAAACCCTTGCAAGCTCCCCCCCCACACACACCTCCTCACCTTCTACAGAAGGCTAAAATTCCTGGGGCATTTTCCCTTAAAAAGTACTTTCTAAATGAATCAGATTTTCAGAGGCAGCTGTCCCAATCTCAGCAGATTCCCTGAAATCCCACCTTCACGGGTGGTGACATTGACTCAGGTGTGTATATGTGTGCACATGAATGTGTATGTATACATGTGCATGTGTGTGTGTGTGAGTGTGTGTGTGTGTGTGTGTGTGTGCTCTGTGCGCGCCGGCGAGCTGCTGCTGCTGCTGCTGCTGCTGCTGCTGCTGCTGCTGCTGCTGTTCCAGCGGCTGCTGCAGACCTCGGGGAGTTTCAAATAATCAAGCTCCCCCCGCAACTATCCCCCAAATCAGAAAATACTACGGCCAAACTGCCCTTTTTAATTACCGAGACGCACAAAAATACTCTCAAGTCCCAAGCAGACACATTTATCAGAAAAGTTCCCCAGCTCCAACGAAGCTAAAGGGAGAAAAAAAAAAAAAAAAGAGTCAGGCCATTTTGTTGCCATGAACCCTAAGTATGATATTTGGAGGTCTGGGGGATTTTTTTGGGGGTGGGACGAGCAGCAAGCGGGATGTCGCCGGCGTGCTAGTGCCCCCGGAGCTCCGCACCCCGGCCATCCGAAAGGACAGGGGAGGCTCAGCTGTAACACGGGGCAAGTTTCCCGTCCTCAGTCCCTAGGTGGGATCAGCGGCTGCCCAGGAAGCGCAGCCCCATGGACGGGGTTTGAATAGGCAGGGCCAGCCCCAAGCCAGCCCGGGCTGCCGAACCCGGTCCGAGAGGCGAGCCCGGCGAGCGCCCCCGGGACGAGCACCGAATAACAAGCCAGAGGGAGCTCGGTCCCAGGCACCTCCGAGACAATAACGCGATGTGAGAGGCGAGGCAGGGAAATAAAGTTGAGCTACAAAATCATGCGGTTAATTAAGAACGAAGTCAGATTTAGTTAACAAATAAAATGCACATGTCGATTGTTTAAACTTGTCCAGCTCCCAATCCAGGTACCCGGAGCCTGGGGAGCTCAGAACGAGCCGAGCTGCCCCTTAATAGCATCTGCCCTTATCATATCCAGTTCAGATTGAAAGAAACTTAAAACCTCTGCAGCTCATGTTTTATTAAAACATGTTTAGCATTCTTCTAAAAGATACGTTTTAACCCCAAATACCCATGAAATTAAATATCATATGCTACTTATCTGCCCTGCTTGTGCAAAAACTAAACTTGAACTCAACAGAGAGATCTCAAAATCAATAAATCACACACCCAAGTAGCAGTTCAAAAGTTCAAAGACATGATGGCCAGTTCACTACGTCTTAGCACTCAACCAATAATAACTCGCCTCCATCACTCCTCATAGTATAGACAATTTCATGGCACCATTTTCATTAGCCTGTCTCATGGAAAATTGCTAGCTATTTATGTATACGCTAAAATAAATTAGCCATTTCATCGAGCAGTGTGATTCTTATAAAATGCATTAACACAATACTCGATTTTCCAGTTGAAGTAAATAAATAAATCAATAAATTCAATACAGGGTGATTTTTTTTTATTGTGGAACCACAGCTCTCAGCATAAGTGTTTTTATTGGGTTTATTTGTTTCAATAAAAATTGAAATGGCCCACTGATCTTAGCACTAAGATTGAGGGAGAAATTTTTGAAAATTGAATATTTAGGAAAATATTGCGCAGAACAGTCAACATATATAATTGTATTCAAAAATAATTTTCCTTGCACTTATTACCAGCAGACCAATTCTGATGAGAATTTTTTTTTTTTGCAAAAGGAAAAAAAAAAAGTGGAGGAGGGTATTTTGCCAGGTATTGGGATCATTTGGTGGTACTGTGCTACTGAGCCAAGTTTGGGAGTGAATTTCAGACCCACAGAAGTTATAATGAGCAGGCACAGCAGAGTTCAATGTGTCTTTTTTTCTGGGAAGGGAGAGATGACAGTGGGAAAAGTGCCAGATGTGCTCTCCTTTCACACCTTACGGAATGCCATTGATTGTGGCTTTGGGAAGGCCATTTATTCCAACCTCTGGGGTAAGGGTAGAATATCAGAGCAGCAGAAAAAAAGAGGCATGATGATGCTGGAAAAAAGGGAATGGTAAAGAGCAAGGACAGTAAATAGCAAAAAGCAAAAATCTAGAAGACATTTCTGGTTTGCTAATCCCTCAATCCTGCCATCCAAAAGAAAATCACAGAGGCACAGATTAGATGTATGTCTGATACAACAGTCCATCTCTGAGAATAATTTAGATATAAATGGAATAGCCCCAAAAGAACTTTTGTGAGGTTTCTATAAAGTCTAAACTGAAATATTCTAAGGTCCTTCCAAAGGAACTTGCTCTGATGGAACCTGATCATCAGCCAGTCCAAATAGGCGAGGATAAGAGGGGCCAGAAACTCAAAAAAATTCCTAACAACAATAATAAATCTCTCTAACATAGCAGGGTGGAGACTTGTCCCGGGATAATTCCTATCCAAAGCCTATCTACAAGACAGCAAAAGCATCCTTAAAGTCCAGCCTATTATTCATATTGAAGGGAAAGCAGACAAGTAAGAGAAGGCAGCCATGACAAGATCATATATAGCAAGGATGTCATCCTATATGCTCTCAGATCACAGCAATGTCTAGGAAAACTTGGTGGGAAACCAGAGAAACACAGGCCAATTAGGTTCTGAAGGCTTGTGCAAGATTATGTTAGCAACCCTTCTTCTTTCCCAAACCCAGTCCTCCACAGGGTGTTGCTGTGACTGTTCCTATACTACCATTCATCCTTGGGTTCCTATGAATAGAGTCCAGAACTCTGGTCCCAAGAGCCTTGGGAATAGCAGAATTGTGGACCATGGGCCCCCTGCTTTCAGTTCATTCCCACAGACACAAATCAAGGGATCAAACTTTGGCAAAGATGAGAGCTGGTTGCTGTCTTCTCAGAAGTTACAGCTATTGAGCCTGGGAAAAGACAGGCTATACCACCAAAGCCTTGGTATAATCAAATGACTGAACATCAGAAATAGATATGGCTTGATCAATGGAAATGCCGCTAATGGAAATGATGCATTATCATCCGTTTTGTCACTGCTCCCTAAGGACTATGGGGACCTTTCCATTTGACTTGCAGAGGAAATCTTTATGTCATCTCCTTCTATTAGGAGTTCCCTGAGAGCAAACTGTGGTTAAAAAAAATTAAAAAAAAAATAAGTATTTGTAGCCAAGTGCTTGACATAGTGTTTCAGAAACAGTAAGCATTTAATCCTTTCTGATAGCCAGAGCATTTAAGTGTTTACCATGCATTCAGTTAAGAGCAAGGATATAAATCTGAGCAAAGAAGACAGAGCCTGCTCTCAAGGGGCTTATATTCTAAGTGAGGTGAAGTCAATTCCTGAAGGGATAATAATTAGAGGAAAGTTAAATAGATCAGAATAAATCAGAAACACCACTTTCTTACCTGTTGGAAATACTTTGAAACAAAAAGCACTGATTAAAAGCAGAAAAAGCACAAATTAACAAAATATGAACTAAAGATATGACTACTTCAGTTATGGGCCAGTACTCAGCATAACAAAATTGGAAACATATCTATCATAGGCAAGTACTTCAGACTATTTTGGATCCTTAGATCCAAGTTATATAACAATACATTGCAGAAATTTGCAGAGCAATTATAAGAAATTACTTCATTTCTAAAACATTATCTACCTCCCCAAATTTCCCTTTTCCTAATTTCCCCATTACTATTACAAATATCACCATCCTTCCCAGAACCTCAGCTCACAATCTAGGTATCTTCCTTGATCATTTACTTTCTGTTACAAATACTACCCCATATCCAAGCAATTGCTAAGTTTTGCCAATTTGACTTTTTTTTTTTTTTTTAACAACTTGCCTCATTCTCTTCTCTGACACTGTCAATACTTTGGTTCCAGACCCTCAATACCTCATGCCTAAAATATTTCAATAGCCTACAAATTGGTCTCCCTCCTTTGTCTCTGCCTTCTCCAATCTAATCTTCACTCAGCTGTCAAATTGATCTTAAGGCACAAGTCTACCCATATTACTCCCTATTCAATAAACTCCAGAAACACCCTATAAACTACAGGATCAAAAACAAAATCCTCTGGAGAAACTTTAAAGCCCTCTATCTTCCTACTTGCATAGTCTGCATAAACCTTATTTCCCTCCAAGTAATTAGTAATCCAGTGAGAGTAGCCTCTTTAGTGTTCCTCCTACAAAATACTTCATTTCCTAAAAGAGGCAATTTTCATTGGCTGGCTGTCCCCCCAAGCCTAGAATTCTCTACTTCCTATTTTTGCCTTCTGGCTATGCAAGCTTTCCCTTCTCAGTGGAAGTACTACTTTCTACAAAATGTTTTTGTTTTTGTTTTAATTTTAAAGTGGATTTTAAAAGTTTTTCCCATTCTTTTCTGGTTTTTTCTTCTAAGATTATCTCCAATATATCAGATATACAGACATCCCAAAAGTTTAATGTAGCTTTGAGTTTTAGAACTTTTAAACTACATTAGAACTTTTGGGACATTTGCAGATCTTATTTGTACATTGGCTTGCTTGTCCTTTCCCCTACTTTTGTTTGCCTCACAACTAGATTGTGATTACAAATATAATCCCTAGTAGAATGTAAGAAATGCTTTTGTTTTATTTTGATTACTTTGGTTTTTGCTTTTATTCCTATCTTCACTCCTGAGTACAGTGCCTGGCATATAATTCTTGTTATTTGTCCTTTGTTTTTGGCAATCCCTTACAAAGTGCTAGTCCTACTTGAACATCCACATACCCTCTAGAACATAATAAGTGCTTGATAAATACTTGTTAATTTTACTTAATGAAGATTAGATGAAATAAAAACAAAAATTGAAGTGTTCCTTCAAAACTCTTCAAAAAAAAAAAAAAACTGAAGAACAGGATGGTATTGAGAATCTATACTTAACAAAAGATGAAAAGTTATATAACAGGTTTTATAATAGCTCTTAAAAGCTGTATAGCAATGAAATGATTTTGAAAAAAATAAAACAAGCATACTTAGAAATTCTTTTGCATTTGATAACATGAAACCAGGTTTACCAAAAACAGAATATTAAAAACTTATATCTATCTTATTCATAATGAAAAAAAATACATTCTTTAAAAATAATTGAAAATAAAACTATGTCAGGGCATACATATGATAGTATATACCACAATTGTTGCCACGGTGAGGATCATAGAAGGAAAGGTGGCTCTATCTTGTAATATCACTGTAATCACTTTAGAAAACAACTGAAGATCTACAAAAAGGCATTAGTAAATAACATCAATATGTAATTATCAATATCTACATACCAATATGACCCCACTAAAGGCAATGAAAAAAGGTGTAGAATGGAATCTAGAAAACAAACAACAAAAAAAAATCTACAGATCAGAAACCTTTGAAATCCTTGGTCAGTAATAAAAAGAGAAAACCAAAGGGTCAAAATATGAATTAAACTAGAAAAAAGAAGAAGAACAACAACAGAAAAGCAACTCCACTCCAATTAAAAATTCTTTCACAAACTAAAGAAATAAAAAAAATTAAAGAGAAGTCTCCAAAAAGAAAATGTGGAAAATATGGGATCTGATATATAGCCAAAAGAGTAACAAAAATGCAAGTTGGCTCAGTTGCAAAACAGAAAACCTGATAAATAATAATACTATACCATTAATACAATGAAGGATTTCTAAGTAAAAGGAGATGATGAACTCTAAATTCCCTTTTAGGAATTTGTCTGGATATACACCATAATTTTTAGACCCAACACTTTATAATAATGGCAAATTATTAGGCAAAACATTTTAACAACTTTCTCTCTAAAGCATGTCCAAATACAACTTCTTTTACAGAAGGTATTACATATTATATACAGTATTATCAAAAGATGACACTCAAAACACAGAATGAAGAGTTTATTTCCCTCATACAAAGCATTCAGTTTATATATATATATATATATAGATATAGATATATATATATATGTATATATATTGGGGGAGCAGATCCATAAACACAAATATAAACAGCTAATATATTGTCTGAGAATGAAAAACAAAAAAGAAAAGAAAAGGTAGAAGGTTGAAAGGAACAACAATTCAATATGGAACTAGCAAACAAGGCACCTAAAATACTAAAACATTTATAATAACCTCTATGGATTATTACAAAGCCTTTGACTCGATTCCTCACTCATGGCTTTATCAAATATTACAGATATATAAAAGAGATCCAAGTAGTATGAGAATGATAGTGTAACAAATATACTTTTTGGAAAATAACATGATACTATTAACAGTAAAATATATAAAATGAGGCACTTTCATGGGTGACAGTTTGAGTTTGCTATGATTCTATCTAGCCTGGAATCCATTATCAAAATATCACTTGGATTTGAAAAATGTCAACTTTTTAATATGCAACAAAAAAAGAAATGAGGCTGAGAGCTTTGAGCTGGAATTTAGAAGTACAATCTAAGTAGTCATTAAGGACAAAACTTATAAATATCGTGGTCTTCTCCAAGCAAGTAATAGAATAAAGGTTTGCCAAAGAGAAATATGAATTTATGTAGGATAAAATACTGACTGGAATCCTGAAATCAAAGTTCAAAAGTAAGGACACCTATATTACAATAATTAACACTTATAAGCAACATAATATATGTTTCAGTATTGTGAAAATGAACAATTTATCTAAATGTCCAAGCAAAAAAAATCAACATTGCTAATGAAATACAAGGTACTTTTATCCCAAGTTACTTTTGGAAAGATTAATGTTTCCTTCTCAAAAAAGAGGAAGGTTACTGTACACATAATAAGCATGTCAGACATTTATATACTTTTGGAAAAAAGAGAGCTCACTTGAGAAAACAGTAATCAAAATAAATACCAACAGATGGATTTAAAGCAACTGAAAATGGATTATTCTCACATGGAGGCTTTGAAATAACTGAAATCCAAGGGAAGTATCAAAAGTCTCAATGTGGGCAAATGCAAATGAGCTCAACTAATGATATACTACAACCACCACCACCCAAAAAGCATCAAACAAATGGCTAAGCCATGACATTTGTTTAGAAATGAGTTTATGATGGACAGTAGGTTTAAGGTCACTGATGCCAGAAATTAGTTTGCCTTAAGCAGGAAGGATTTATTGATCAATGCAAATTATTTAATAAAGTGATGGAAAGTTGCACATCATATCATGGTAGATTGCAAACATTTTGCATCTATTCATGAAATATAGATAGGTAGCTGGGATTATGTACCTTCAGGTGCATAATTAATGCTTACTCAGCATCTGAATACATTTGACAAATCCCCATAGTATGAAGATAAACTCCAACACATCCCTGAGGATTCACTAAATAAATCGTGCTGAAATAAGAGCATCATTAGAACTCTTGTCCACAACTACATAAACTTGATTCATAAATATAAATGAATAAATGTCATTAAGTTGAATGTTCATGATTACCAAACTACTTGGAATGAAAAGCTTGCAAAATATAGAGATTTAGAATAAGGAAATAAATCTGTGTGAGAAAAGGAAAAAGGTACACACCATTCTCACCATTCCTCCTAATGAGGTTGTCCCAAAGCTTTCAAAGAGTCTTAGTAATATAAGCTTTCACCACATTACTCTTGTTCAATTATTTTTTTTAAATCATCATTTTATCCACTTGTATTATAGTCAATGAAAGATTAAAGTCAATTTAAAAATTAAATAGATAGCAGAATAGCAACTTATCCTTGGACTGTTTCTATCATGACTCTATCTGAAAAGATGAGAATGAGAAAGTGGTAAAATGCCAATAATGTTTACATAGTGCTGCTCAGGATTAAACATGCTTTTATAGGGGTAGTTAGGCAGTGCAGTGGATCGAGCTCCAACCCTGAAGTTAGGAGGACCCAAGTTCAAACCTGACCTCAGACACTTAATGCTTCCTAGCTGTGTGACCCTGGGTAAGTCACTTGACCCCAAGTGCCTCAGGGAGGAAAATACTTTATATATTAATTCATTCAGCACTCGTAGCTATTGGGTAAGATAGGTAGATCAATTATTATTCCTACTTAAAAAATGAGATAACAACTTCTAGCCAAAAGCCTACAATTAGTATAGTCCAAAGGAAGAAGTATACAAAAATTACAACAGTGGGTTTAATATAGACATAAATACTTAACTTCTCAATTCAATAAGTGGTTTGACTGATCTTACTTCCCTCAATTGACAGGCTAAGTGAACTGACCCAATATTCGATTCCCCTGAAACCTGTGTGTAGAATTTAAAATTCATCATCCTTTCCCCAAGGTAGGCTGCGTTTTCAGCCTAACAATTTGCTAAAAAATATTAGGATGGATTAAAAAAATGGCCCTGGTAAGAGTGAGTAGGGACAAGACCTCATATGTAATGATTTTGAAATCTATTAAACAGGGTTATTCAAATTTGCTTAGGTAGATATTTTTCTGTACAAGTACTTTGTATGTAGAAGAGAGAAGAGAAGTATGGCAGAACTACAGAAAAGTAAGCAAAAAAATTAATAATAGGAGACTAGAATGGATAAAAAGATTATCAATAAACCTGACTGCAAAATTCTGGAAGTCTGACCCAGATAAAACACTTCTTTTCCTGAACTAACAAGATTGTATCTCAAAGAGGACAAACACTAGAATAATTATGTTAAGACAGAATTTATGATGAGGTTAAAAAAAAAAAAAGACCTACAGTAGTTTTCACTGATGACCATTTTGCTCCTAGTTTTATTTTTCTTCTGAAAAAAAATACATATATTAATACTTGCGACTTCTGCTTAATGTCCACAGAAGAGAAATGAAGTTAGTGAATTTGTCAATTATTCACTTTACATTACAATTCTCTATCATTCATTTAATTAAGTTAAGTAAGCTTCTGTAACTTTATTGAATACAACATTATCCTTGTAATTTTACCTTCCTCACCATTTTTCTTTGTCTCCTTCACGGGCATTTTTGTTTTTCCTTTTTTTTTTTTTCATCCCTTAATTTGGGCAGCTCCCCAAGGTTCAATTTCTGGTCTTCGAGTTGCTTCCTATCTACTTCTGTAACTTCAACTAAGAGAGTGGCAAGCTAATGACTCTCAAATCTACATTTCTAGTATTAAACTCTCACCTGAGATCTAGGAGAACTACTCAATGGAAAATGCTGGAAACTGAGTCAAAGGAACTGACTGTTATTGGCTACCTATCACCCAGTAATCTGGGTTGGATTACTTGATCTCAATGATGTCTTCCAGTTTTAAATTTGTGATACCATAATCACATCTGCCTAGCAAACACCTCATTCCTATTGCTGTCTGAAACTCATTATGTTCAAAGCCATTAGCACTTGCCAATCCTTCCACATCAAAATCAGTTAGGCTTTCTATTTTCTAGGTTCCTAATAAGAGGTTCACAGTTGTCCTACTTCCCAAGTGTGCAAACTAGACTGGAAGTTCCTAGAAGCAAGAATCTTGTTTGATGCATTTTTTCCTCTTAAGTCAAGTTGGAGGATCTGTACCTCTAAATTTCTGATCTAGACAAAGTTTGTTTCTACAGCTGCAATTAGAATTTTGCTGTGATTGAACATTGAGTTCAAAGTTGGATTTAGGATGGTGGGTATCATTTAATTCTGATACCTATATCACTTTCCTGTAAGTAACAGTTGTAATTTTTTTCACTAATGATAAAATATATTTTCTATGAGGTGTCCTCCTACCTATGGAACGTATCCTTTTAACATCATTTTAATTGGAGGAAAAGCCTATATTCAATATTCATTTCATAATGCAAGTTAGTTTTTCTTACTTTCTTTTTCCCTTCCAAGTTCTTATGGGAGTTAAGGGAGTAGCATTACTTTTGAAACAAATGCTTAGCAAATTCATAGGACAGTAGATCACAAAATTTAGAGTTAGCAAGAACCTTAAAAATAATTTCATCCAATATTCTCATTTAAGAGAGCAGAAAATAAGCCCAAAGAGACTGACTGATTGCTCCTGGTCACAGAGGTAGTCAATGTCCAAGCCTGGACTCGATCCTAGGTCTTCAGACTCCAAATTCATTGGTCTTTCCATCAGGTATTATTATTTATTATATTATTATTATCATCAATTCTCTTTTATCTCTCTCTCCCAACCTCTATCAATACCCCAAAGAAGGAAACATTTTCACAAAACCAACAAAGACAGGGAGTCCATCTTATTAGGTAAACCACATTCCACTGCCCAATCTTCTTGCCTCTCACCATCTTATATTATCAATTCTCTTGCATTGATTATTATTGTTAATATTTTGACAGCCTTTAAATTTTTTTTCCTTTTTCCCATTCAAAATATTGTATTTACCATCTATGTTTCCCTTCTGGTTCTGGTCATTTTCTTCTGCATCATTTTATACAAGTCTTCTCACATTTTCTGATTTTTCATATATATGATATTATAATAGAATTTCATTAAATGTGTATATAACATTGTATTCTGCCATTTTTTTGATAGACTTCTAAGAGTTGCTATGAATATTTGGGTATGTAGAGGGTCTTTCTGTCTTTGACCTCTTGAGGAATGTGTATGTGTGTATCTGTCTGTTGACATTTCTATCTATTATCTATCTCCATCCATCCACCTATATCTGTATCTATGCATGTATGTATGCATGCATCTATCTATCTACCTATCTACCTACCCACCCATCAGAAGGAAAGCTGAGGCAAAGGATAAAAATGGTAGGGGTAATTTTTCATTCATATTTCAAACTCTTTTCCAAAATGATGAGAATTATTCCCAGCTAAAATATCACGATATTAGCCTTCCTTTCCTCCCACTGGTCCTCAACAAATGTTCAACTTAGTGGTTGTACAAATGATCAGATCCTAGCAACCTTTGATAACAGGTTCCATTTCTTCCTAATATACAATAATAAATAGGTATAACATGTTTCTATTCAAATTATTTTCTATTTCAGGTTAAAATTATTACTGATGTGAAAGAAAAAAATCATAAAAACCTTTTGCCCACACATTATAAATTCTCCACAGCTGTTAGGTGGAGGTTCTTCCTAGAACCTACCAACATGGACCCAAGAGACAGCTGGAGGCAGTCATTAAAACTCAAGGCCATATGCAGATTGTGAAAACTCCACCTATAATTATTACCCATGGCAGGAAGTTTATCTACAAAACATATTTCTCTTCTAATGTAGAGATTCTGATAAAAGATATAATCATATAAGAAAAGTAGTAAACAGACAATGTTTATACGTTACACCCTTTAGCCACCTTGAAGAAACAGTTTGTAAGTGGGGGCAGAAGGAAGAATCACTCAATATCTACCACGATGTCAATTTAAGTTGTTTTCTAATTCCACCCAGCTTTGAGGAGTTATCACTCAACCCATTCAAATATATCCTTGGATATATTGTATTATATCATTAATAACAACGACAAAGAGAAACCTAAGCACTATTAGGAAGACACCCTACCAACGGGGCTCTACTCTCCATTTTAACTCTAGTGTAAACTTCATAAGCCTGACAACTCTCCAATACCTCATCATCATCCCCAGGAAGAGTAGGAAGAGAGCTAAAATTTGAAATGAGTTTATATATTTAGAGCAAGCCCACAGTTCCTGGCCTAGCCAGCTGGATTTGTGTATTGGGTGAAGTGATCTCAAAAGTAAGAAAGGCTGGAGTTCAAAAACTGTCTTAGACATGGGCTTGCTCAGTGTAGTGATTGAGGCAAGTGGTTTAGTCTCCCTTCAGCCTCAATAGCCTCCTTCACAAATTGAAGATAACAATGGAACCTGAAACAACCTGATTCAATGAAATAGCTTATGCCTGGTGCTTTGCATTCCTTAAAGTTCTATGTAAATACTAGCTATTATCATTAATATTAAATACATATGAGGAAACCAAAGCCCAAAGTTGGACAGGCAGAGGTTAGACAGCTGGATGGGAAAACCACCCAGCTGATCCTACATCTAGTACCCTGTTCCATACACTTCCATAAAGCCCTTTATAAATTTACCCCTTCCCCTTAATCAACATTGCCAATATCCTAGTTTGTGTCTTCTAAATAACTCTAATTATCCTCTTAGAAAGTAAGCTCTTAGAAATCAAGGAAACATGGGATGTTTTTGTCTCTATGTCTCTATTTCCTACAACAATACCTTGTACACAGTAAGTACTTAATAAATGCTTTTGGAATTGAATCAAACATAAATCTGTTTCTAAAATATTTCCTGAGAGAAGAAAATGTTCTATTTTTTTCATTTGAAATCCCAGAACCTCAAATGGTATCTGCCTGATATACCATAACTGGCACCAAATAAATGCATGTTATATTGATGAACTGATTTTTTTCCACTGTTCATTATCATTTGTTGTATGTTCTTCTCCTGAGCCAAATATACTGAGTCCCACCTCAACACCACAGCCAGGTGCTGGAGTGAAAAAGGCAGCACTGGACTCATGAGTTCAAATCCCATCTCAGTTCTTTGCTTGCTGTGTGAGTGTGGGTGGAGTCATCTTTCTCAAAATCAGTTTGCTCATCTGTAAAATGGAGATAATAATAGTATCTACTTCCCTGGGATGTTGTGAGGATCTAATGAGATTACATATGTATAACATTTTGAAAACAGAAATCCCTTCTATGTTTGGATTTCTTGAATTCTTTATTTTTTTTACCCATCATCCCATACGACTTCTTGACTTCTTTACTCAAGCAGCACTTTCTGCAAAAAGCCTTTCCTCAGCTATTAATGCTATCTCCTCTAAGGTAACTTCCATCTACTCTGGAGATATCTAGTTATGAATATGTTATGTCTCCCAATGAAGCTTCTTGAAGATAAGGGTTTCCTTAAGAGTTTATCAAAGAAATGACTGATTGGTTTTTACTGTATGTATAAGGTAACATAGTAAACACTTAATAAATGGTTATTCTGCTTAATTTCCACTGTACGATACTGTATTTCTGTTCCCTCTTCCCCTTTTCCTGAAGTATTCAGAAGAAAAACTTCTTATAGGCAGCTGATTATATCTGATCAGGATACTTCCTAGCTCCAAATATATTGCATGCACACAGAGAGTTAACAATGTTTGTAGAGTTAAACTAATTAACATACAAGATTGGAAAAAGGTAGGTCATGGTCCCCCTGCAGATCCCATCAATTCTCCCTTTTCCTTCTCTCCAAGCTATTATCTATTTGGGAAACAGATCTAAAAACAAGAGTCATCATAAGATAACAGCCAAGAAGCCTGAGGTTGTTCACAAACCCCACCCTCAATATGGTTGTCAAGTGATATACATTCTTTTATCACTTTATTAGGATAGTAAAGATAAGCACTGGGGAAAAAAAAAAAACAAAAAACAGGCATCCTATCTCAGTTCCAAGGTGCCACAGCGCCTGCTAAAGTTCACAAATTGAGAGTAAATTTTGCTTTGTCTGCTCAACAATGATGACAGTCTTAATTCAAATGACTTAGCAATTCAATGGAAGACATCCTCTAAAGCCATGTCACAGACTGAGTTGAGAATGGATTTGGTGGGCATGGGGAGTCAAGAAGACTTTGGAAAAGAAGAATGGAATGAGGAAGATTATGTTATCAATAATGAAGAAGATGAATGAAAAGAGCATGGGCCAATTAAGAGCCCATTATGCTAGTTTAGTCAAGAAGTTATGGATACAGAACAAGTGTTTCCAAAAAAATAAAGAGGAGGGGCCATGAGTTAAAAAAAAATTAATAAGAGTAGAAAGAGCAGGACTTGGGAGGAGTTTGTAACTGTACATAATTTAGCTATTTAAATAGAGCTCTTATGTAGTATCTGGCATATATATCAGCTGCTTTGAACTTCAAATCCAACCTCAAACGCTCACTATGTGACTCTGGTCAAGTCAGTTTATAAAATCTATAAAATGGGAGCAGTAGTAGCACCTACTGCTGAATTGATGTGAAGAGCAAATAATATTTGTAAAAATGCTTACCAAAATGACTTTGGAAATAAGAACTATATAAATGTTACCTATTATAATCCATATTACATATTATTATATAATCTATAATGAGATTATATATCATATTATACTGTTATAATTATTATGATAATATTACTGTTGACTGACAGGGTTGTCCAATTTAGTTAGAACTTAGAACACTGAAGCAGAGTAACAGAAGCTGGAGAGTTAGACTGGATTCACCTTCCAGAATGCCAGGAACAGGTTTTTAAATTTTACTTAGTGAGCAAGAGGGAGCTATTGAAGATTTGTTTTTGATTTTTTTTTTAACTGCAATGTAACAATGCAAGGAAGAAGGGAGATATCTGAGGTAAGAAGCCCATTTAGGAAGTTACTGAAATGTAGGAGGAGAAGATCTGAATCAGTGTAATTGCAATGAAGAATACAGATTGGATAGGAGATAGGCCTGTGAAGCATCAGGAAAGACTTGGCAATTGTCATGATCTGCAAGGAAGGAAAGGGAAAAATCAAAGCTGACTCCAAGATAATGGTTCTGGGGGCCTGGGGAGATGCTACGATCACTAAAAGAACTGAGAAGTTAAGAAGATGCTCAGGGAACTCAGAGTCCTTTTTGCTGGTAGACTGCAAGAGGCCCGGGTTATAGAAAGGTGAATAATTATTGTGGCTTGAGTGGGTGATGAGGAAGTAAAGGCAGAAAGCATGCATTACCTTTTATAGGAGTTCATCAGAGAAGAAGGGGAAGCGTGACAGCTGGAGTGGGTGGCAGGGTGGGTCAAGGGAGGGTTTTCTTTCCGAATGGTTTGAGACCTTTGTGGGTTTGTAAAACAGAGGAGGAAAGCTCAGAAGAGAATGGCACCTTGAAAATCATCCAAAAGAGAGAGTGACTGATAGCAATGACGAGATCAGGTCAGAGGGAGAGAGACTGGCCTGGCCAAGATTTAAGGGATGCCTCGATAGCTGCATTTCTACATCTCTCATGTGACTTTTTCTCAGAGAAGAAGGGCCAGGTGGAAAAATGAAAGCAGCTTATATCTGGGCTATTCTCACCATTCTCATGAGCAAGAAGAATACCTTATAATTATATAGAGCTTTAGGAGTTTCCATTTTTTCTCCCCACTTATAATCCAATTGATCAACAAAACTCACTGGCTAAGATGGGGCAAGTCTCGTTTTACAAGTGAGGAAACTGAGGCTCTGAGGCAGCAGTATAGAAGTTAGAATGCCAGACTCAAGGTGTACATCTTTTTTTTTTTTTTTTTTTTTTTTTTTTTTTGAGAGAAGTTGGGATAAGTGACTTTTTCAGGGTCACATAGCTAGTAAGTGTTAAGTGTCTAAGGTCACATTGGGACTCAGGCCCTCCAGACTCCAGGGCTGGTACTTTATCCATTGAGTCATCTGGCTGCACTGCCTCCCCTCCCCAACCGGTGTCATTTACTTACTAGTTTTGTGACTCTAAAAAAAAAAAATCACTTAACTTGTGGATGCTTTGATTCCTTATTTATAAAATAAATTCCTTCATCCCTCTGATTCTATGCTTCTAAGCCCACCCAGAGGTATTACAGGGTGGTAAGGGGAGAAAGTACTGGTCTCCTGACTCCTGGTCAAATCCTCCTTCCATTATATGGTGACCAAAAAGTCTCAGAGAAGTGTGCTGAGTTCAAGTCTGATATATCTTGATTCTCTGGCCTGTGCAATTTGTATAGACTTCCATCCTCTCCAGGCAATTAACACAAAAGCTCTTGGTTTGTGTGTATGTCAAGAATACCCTGAGCAATCGGTATGGGAGAATCTATGAACCACTTCTTAATATCATTTCCCCCAGTTTAATCATTCCTTTTTTGTTGTTTTTAACTTTTATTTTGTTTTCAGTTTTAAATTCCCCCATTCTTTAAGAAATGCAATACTCATTATATTATGAAGTCATAAAAATATTATATTTTCAATGCATAAAAAGCATATGCAAGATTACAAAGAAAACAATTTTTTTGGGGGGGGGGCTGAGGCTATTGGGGTTAAGTGACTTGCCCAGGATCACACAGCTAGGAAGTGTTAAATGTCTGAGGTCAGATTTGAACTCAGATCTTCCTGATTTCAGGGCTAGTGCTTTATCCACTGTGCCACCTAGCTGCCTTGAAAACATTCTTTGGATATACATTGATCAATAAATTTTTAAAAAGTTCTTAGATCCTGTGTCAAACTTAGTTCAAATGGGATAAGCTGTAAACAGTGAACAATTTGAAATTCAAGAGATAATTTTACTTGGAGTTCTGTCAATCACAAGTACTAAGACCCTCTTTCCCACCACCCCAAAAAACAACAGTATTAGAGAAAAATAGTGCCCTTTGAATCTCTTCTTGAGTCACTTTCATGTTGCAATAGCATTGTCACTGAGTAGAATTGTTGTTTTCCTTTGCTCCAGCAAAACTTGCATTATGATATGAGGATCTGAAAACCATACCATGATAGGAGCTGAATTATTTGATCATTTCAAGAAGAAAATTGGTAATTTGTCCCAATAGACACATAGTACAGAAAAGACAAAATCTTTCCAAATTTAACTGGCTTTCATATAATCTTAATATAATGAATTTCTAGTTCCTACTCTCTCCTAAATTGAATAGCTATGTCTGAAATACCAATAATAACAGTCAGTAATATTTGTTATTTATATAGCACATTAAAGTTTTCAAAGTGCTTTACATATTCTTGCATTTGATCCTTGTAATAATGCTATTGGTAAATAGTTATTATTATTACACTAATATGAGGAAACAGAGGCAGGCAGAGGTTAAGTGACTTGCCCAGATTTCTACAAGACCTATTGGTTCAAATACCCAATGAAGAATCTGCCATTTGCAGGGGAGAGGGGAAATTACCTTCCCTTTCCTCCTCCAGCTCCACTTCATACATCAGAGGAATTTCACCAAGCTTACCACAGTGCTATTCAATAAGACATGGTTTGGTTAAAGAACCAAGAGCGGAAGCAGAGGGGTTAGGGAGCATGTGGGAGGAAGGTCTGACCAAGAAGGGAAGAAATGATGTTCAAGCCCAACATTTTGTTTGATATGTTCATAGAGAATAAGCTTTCTTCTTAAAGAAAAAAAAATAAGACAAATAAATTTTATGACAATGTAATCTTTCATTTGGCTGGTTAGAAAGTTCTTCAAGTCAAATGTAGAGCCAGACCTATATTAAATGCTTGATTTTATTGCAATCTTCTTTTTTTTCTTTTTCCTTTGGCTGAGGCAATTGGGGCTAAGTGACTTGCCCAGGGTCATACAGCCAGGAAATGTTAAGTGTCTGAGGCCACATTTGAACTCAGGTCCTCCTGACTTCAGAGCTGAGGCTCTATCCATTGCACCACCTACCTGCCCTTTTGTTGGAATCTTAAATCAAAACTGGAGAAGATAAACATTTAATTACCAACTAACTTGATTAACCAAAGCCACAATATTGGTAGTCTGGCTTTCACTCTCTATTTCATTCTAATAGAATGCCAAATATTTCTCTTTTCTGGATCTTCCTTAGTACATCTTATCTCTGGAGTAAAAGGGACATCAAAGTGAATATTCATCTTGCAGAGGGCAGATTTCTTTCTTTCTTGAACAGTAAAGAAAGCTTTTCTCAGTTATTAAGTACATAAATACACTATATATTACCAGACCAACCCAAAAGAAGTGTCAATAGAAAGGAAGTGGAGGTCACACCAAGCAGAAATAAGTTTAGAAGCAGATTTTGTAGGCAAATAAACACAGAAGCCCAATATTATCACTTTTTTAAAAATGTGGAGAGTTTAGTATTTATCTCCATTGAAAGAGTTTAAACAAAAGAAATAGTGGACTTCCTAGCAATGAGTCAGTGCTCACATAACACCAGTTTCCCTTTCTTCTTTCCCCCTAAACTCCCCATGCAGCCAAAAGAAAAATGACATCCTTGTTTACATTTATATAAGCATTTGTCATGGCTTCATGGACAAAGTGTTGGAGTGGATAATAGACATAGCTTAGGGTCAAGACCAAGTAAAGGTATTGATAAAAACAGACTTGCTTCAAGTGGTCTAATGATTTCATTGAACAGTAAAACACATGATGGTTTTGAGAAATGAAAGTGTGAGAGAGAGATAGAGACATAGCCATTCTTGTAATCTGGGAAGTCCAAGAAGAATTGCCTTTAATATCTATTTCTTACATTATCTAGAGCTGTGGGCAAAAGTCACTTCATCTCTCAGAAATCCCAGAAAAAAATTTTTCTACCTTTATAGTAAATTTATTTATTTTTAATTTTCAATACATATTGTTTTATGTATCATGCTGGGAGAGAAAAATCAAAGCAAAAGGGGAAACCATGGGGTAGATTAAAAAAAAAAAAAACAGCAAAAAAGAAATGAACATAGCATGTGTTGATTTACATCCCATCTTCTTAGTTCTTTTTCTGGATGCAGATGGTATTTTCTGTGCAAATCTTTGGATATGGATCACTGAACTTTGGATATGGATCATTTGAGAAGAATGACGTCTTTCATGGATGATCATCGTACATTCTTGCTGATACTGTCTATAATGTATTCCCGGTTCTACTTGTTTCACTCAGCATCAGTTCATGTAAATCTTTCCAAGCCTTTCTATAATCAGTTTGCTCATCATTTTTTGTAGAACAATAATATTCCATCACCTTCATGTACCACAACTTGTTCAGCCATTCCCTAAATATTCATTTTCCAATTCTTTGCTACCATAAAAAGAGCTGCTAAAACATTTTTGTACATGTGGGTACTTTTCCCGCCTTTATGATTTCCTTGGGAAACAGACCCAGTAACGGCACTACTGGGTCAAAGCTATGCACAGTTTATAGTCCTTTGGGTCTAGTGCTAGATTGTTCTCCAGAATAGTTGGAACATTTCACCATCCCACCAACAATGCATTAGTGTCCCGGTTTTCTCATATTCCCTCCAATATGTATCATTATGTCCTCAGTCTGAGAGGTGTGAGGTGGCCAGATAATTCTTTAGGACTAAATTACAAAATAATGAAGAGAGGAGGGTCAGTTTCTCCACTAAATGACTGCTCAAACTACCAGTGCAATCTTAAGCTATAGCAGCAGATGTGCAAGCATTCCTCATTTCATGTCTAAACATTCATGTGAAAAATGAGGAGGGGGGACAACAACTAAAACAAAAACTTCCAAGCAGAGAGCAAGTAATTCCTAACTGACAAATCAAACAGCTTTTCTAAATCTGAATCCTCTTGGATCACCAGCAGAATTGGATACTGTCAAATAGCATGTGTGTGTATTTGTGTTTTCTTTAATTTCCTAGCTCCTCCTCTTCTTCCTAACCCCTAAAGTGTGTGTGTATGGGGGTGGGGGGAGGAGGGTTCTGCCTCACTTAGATACTTTTGCTCTCTTCACTTTCTCCCTTGGAGATCTCATTTGCTACATAGATGGCTTGTTTCTAAAACTCTTATCTCAAGCAACGGTAAATTCAGTGAAGGCAACATTGGCTTTGTAGTCAAGAGGACCTGAGTTCAAAAAGGCAGTTCAGTGTGACATTGGCATGTGACTTAATCTTTCTGACCCTGTCTCTTCATCTGTAAAATGAGGATTTTGGACCAAAAAGTTTCAAGGTTCCTTCCACTAAATCTATGATCCTATTACCAAATTTAATAATTCTTTATATCAATTCTTTATATATTTTATATATCTTTGTATCATATATCTTTATATATAAAGCACTAGAGATAGAAACAGTGTGAAGAGAAAGCATGTAGTTTATTATTTTTCTTCTGCTTTTTGCAAAATTTTTAATAATAGCTTTCAATTTTCAAAATACATGCAAACACAATTTTCAACATTCACCCTTACAAAATCTTGTATTCCAAATTGTTATCCCTTCCTTTCCCCCAACCCCTAGACAGCAAACAATCCAATGTAGGTTAAACATGTGCAATTCTTCCAAATATGTTTTGTGGTTTATCATTTAACTGTATATTATATTAGATGATTCAAACTTGGAAACAAAGGGATGGTCAAAAAGAACACATGACAATTACCATTTTTTAAATGGGCATCTGATAAGGGGATTCTACTGCTGATGGTCCCCAAAGGGCAGACCTAGGAACAATGTATGGAAGGCATAAAGGGGCAAATGTTGCCTCAGCTGCCTCTGGATATAGTGAGTTTCTCTTGACTAAAAATCTTTGGGTAAATATTGGATAACCAAGTCATCCATATTATCTTGGGAATTTGTGCTCAAGTATGGATTGGACTAACTGGCTTTTGACATTATATGATGATGTCAAGGGGTTTTAAGATATAGAAGAATAATGAACTTTTTTTTCCAGTAAAAGGTGAAGGGAGGCCTTCTGAGAAGATGAAGGGATGATGTAGGAATATTGAGAAGAGTGGAGAAAAGACATCTGAGAGGAGTAGCTCAGGGGAATAAAAGTCAATGAGAAAAGAGCAAAGGAATTTTCTCATGGGTTTTGGTTCCCAGTTGAGATTTAGAGAACATCATTGTGAAGCTGACCAGTCACTATGGTTTCTTCTACCATTCACTTCACTTTAGTAAAAGCAGAGGAGGCACATGGTAGGCCTAATAAGGAATGAGGGCAAGGTAAGGGATTCAAGAATAGGAAGGAAGAACTTCCACAGGTATTGTCATTTGGCAAAGAAAAAAAAAAAAAGAAAGAAAGCAAATGAAAACTATCTGAAATGTTCCTGGTGGAAAAATAAAGAAAGATTGCTTTTGAACCCAGAAATCTGAAACTGAATTATTTGGTTTAGGGATCAGTTAATCAATCAGTCAGTCATCTTTATGAGGATGTGAATCTTCCTCTTAGAGTGCTGCATTTGTACCTAAATCAGGGAATGGGGCAACATGGCAAAAAAAAAAAAATAAAGCTAAGTAGATACTAGGATCTTGTCCCAATTCCAAAGCCTCACAGCTCTTTACCATAAGGCCACTGGCTAATCCTCCTAAATAAATCTCAGAATGTATTAAACCATTAACTTCTAAAAGTTTCTTCTTTGGGGCATCATTTTAAGCTAAGAACAAATTCTGTGAGCTCACTTCAGTGAAATAGAAAGAGCCCAGAATAATATAATTTAAAATAAAATTGTATGAGACTACACAACCTATCATTTAAACCTTTTAAAGTCATAGAGGCAACCACCTAAAGCTACCATATATTCAAAGTAATTATTTTAAAGCACATTAAGTTTTAAGCATTAATTTTAAATGTAATAAATCTATATAAATAATGAAATTTGGTAAATTATTCCTAAGTTTTCAATACAATATAACATCTATTATGAAGAATCGTGGAATTTTTATTTAGCTGCTGATAAAAACCAGAATTGGGATAAATGATATTAGCTTGTGTTTTTCCAGTAGCTTAGCAAGAAAATGTGGCTTTAGAGACCACTGGCATAAAGGATAGATAAAAGCTATTCTTGGATATGAAAAATCTGGGGTTCCAGTAATACCTTTGAAGTTGTATGAAAAGAGACAAGTCCCAAACTCTCATCACCTCCATACAACTTTCTACAACTATTAACTATTAAATAAGTGATCACTTTATGAAAAATTGAGGTACTATCAAACGAGTGAACCCACCAAAGAAGGAACAATAAAATTCTCACATACTAGTTAATATGGGTTAAAGAGTTTTAGTTGCTTTGTTGATACAAATGAGAGGACCCTGGATTTGAAGTCAGGGGCCCAGAATTAAAATTACAATTCTGCTACTTAACATCTGTATAACCTTGTATAGGACTCTACCTCCCTAGGCCTCAAGTTTCAGTACTTGTAAAAAGAAATTGAACTAGTTAGCCTCAAAGATTCCTTTTAGCTCTAGATCAGGGAGCTTATAGCCTTGTGTAGGAACTAATATATTCTCCGTTTGCCAAAGACAAAGTAGATGCAAAGGTTAAATCAACATTCTTTTCTTAGATACCTATGCCTGTATATCTAAAATAAATTAGCTAAAAGAATGGTAGAAATGGTTAGGATGATTTCTCATGACAAATACTTCAATCTGCTTTGGATGTTTATAATCTCAGGGATTCTGAATTACTTGTGAATCCACTCTGTTTTATTTGTCTGACCAATACTGACAAAGGTATGAGCTTACTTTAATAAAAGGTGAGTCTGGAAATGACTTAAAGTTGTGAACAGCTCAATTGCTTGGCTGGATTCAGCTCCAAAAGAGAAGCTAGGATTTCTTAATCGAAGGGTTTGTTAATCATTTTTGTGAAAGGCTCATTCCATTCTTAAATCATTTTGAAATGCCCCTGCAAAGTTCTCTTACCTTTATTTAGAGGAAGTCTATAAAGTCAACAGATGACTCAAGATTTGTAAATATTAAGGAATGTGCTATTTAGTATAGATTTAGCTTTAATTACAGGTCCTAATACAATACCACAATATTATCTACTTCACATATTAAGAGACAATTACTTAAATGTTGAACAATATTAAAATTGTTATTTGGGAAAGTAAGAAAGAAGAAAAAAAAGAAAGATAGAAAAGGGAGAAAAAAAGAGAAGGAGGAAAGGAACAAAATAGAAAAAAGTATATAATTTTGTCCTTGTCATCAAGAAGCTTACAAAATTTCACTGTGTATTGTGCCTTTGAACAGTGCAGTTACTTCAAGCATAAAATTTACCTATGATTTTTTAAAGGTTTCTTTTTGTTTGTCTTTAGGCAAAAATCAGTGGTTCCAAAGCATCATTAATCACTGTCCTTTTTAAATTAAATGTTTTTTTTTCTTTCCAGAAAGCAGACACAGAACTAAAGTCAGAGAAACAAAGTCACTGAATGTAGTGAGCAGAGTCTGAAGGGGATAGTCATAAGTATTTATCCATTTTATTTCTTGCATAATTTGGGAAAGTGATTTGTTATTAAATTTACATATATGGTGAGAATCTGTAAGCTGGAAGCATCATAAGTAGCTAATTAGCTCAACACCTTTGTTTTACAGACAAGGAAACTGAGTGACTGATTGCTCAAGATAATAAAAATGTATAAATAACTGAGGCAGAATTCAAACCCAAGTGCACACTGTGGGTGTTAAATGAATGTTTATTAGCCAACTTTTAAATACCAATTTTTCAACTATAGCACAATGTAGGCAGGGCCTAGTAATAATAATATTAATAATTTAATGTTTGCAAATAGTTGCTTTTATAAATATTATTTCATTTTATCCTCACAAAAATCCTAGGAAGTAAGTGCTATAATTATTCCTATTTTTAAGATGAGAAAACTGAGGAAAACAGAAATTATCTGCCCAAAGTCAGTTACATCATTTGTAAGGGTCTGAAATTAAATTTAGATGTTCTTGATCTGAAGTTCAATATTTTATTTACTATGCTAATTGTTAACTTAGAGTTTAGGCTCCTTTTGCTGTCTATTTCATCTGCTGTTCTGACCAAAAAACCCATAATAATGGTCAACCTTCCCATGAAGTAATTTACATTTCTCATGATTTGGTATTTTAATTTTTTTTCTACTAAAATAAAAGGTGGTTAAATTGATGTTAAGACTGCCAAAATAAACAAAAAAACTCTTTCATGATTCAAGTCAACAGTCCATAAGCCACCATGAATACTATTTTAGAAAACAAAACATGAGATGAATGAAAAAGGAAAGGGTCCTCTAGTTATGAAAATATGAATAGCATAAGTTTTTTTAAATAGCAGCAAAAAACTAGAAACCAACTAGAAGACATTCATTTAGCATGTGCTATGTACCAGGCAATGTGCTAAGCAGCGGAGATTCAAAGAAAGGCTAAAGAGAGAACCAGCCCCAGAGAGCTCATAATATAATTGGATTGAGGAAAGAAAGACAATATGCAAAAAAAAAAAAAAAAAACTACATAATAACAAGACATCTGCCAAATAAATTGCAGATAATCTCAGAGTGGAGATACCAATATTAAGGAGGATCAGGAAAATGGGATTCTAGCTGGGAGCTGAAGGGAAGTCATGAGTCAGAGATAAAGGAGGGGGAGCATTCCAGGCAGGGAGGAGCTAGCCAGTGAAAATACACAACTAGAAGATAATTTGTGTTTCTTGAGGAACAGTAAAGATTCCAAAGTCACCAGATCTAAGAGTACGAGTACAGGATTAAAGTAGAAGAGGTCTGGAAAGGCAGAAAGAAGCCATGTTCTGAAGGACATGAAACAAGTCAAGCAAAAGATCTTATTTTTGATTCTGAAAGCAATAGGGAGTTTATTGAATAAGGAGGTGATAAGTCAGTCACTTTAATTTATTGTTAATTTCATTTTTAAACTTTTATTAATAATTTAATAGTAAAAACTAATTTTTTAATTTTTATTCCTTTCATTTCATTTGCACTGATGACTGATGGACTGGAGTGGAGCACAACAGTCCAGAATGAGATGATGAGGAGACTATACCAGGAGTATACTAGCAGTGATGAGGGCATAAACTAGAGATGTTATGAAGGTGAAAATGATAGGACTTGGTGATAGATTGAGTCTGAAGGAAAAGAAGGAGCTGTAAGAAAGAATGAGGCGTCCAGGATAATACGCAAGTTGTGAGGCTGAGTGACTAAGAGGATGGTAGTGTCTTCAATAGGAAGAGAAAAGTTGGAGAGCAGAAGATTTTATGGAAAGATTGTAGTCCAGTTGTAGAAATGTTTAGTGTTAGATATCTACAGGACATCTTCTTTGAAGGACTGTTCTGGTAAGCAGCTGAAGATGAGAGACCGAAGATCAGGACAGTGGTTAGTGCTGGGTAACTACATCCCAGAAGCATCAGCACAGGGATGATCATTGAATCGATAACAGCTGATGAAATAATCATGGTATATAATATACAGGGAAAATTGGAGAGAACCCTGGACAGGGGATGTTTCGGTTACTAGTGGGTGGTATTGCCAGGGGAGAACAGGAAGCATTACAAGCTGCTGCAAATAAAAGGAGTGCTCCTCAATTGGGGAAGGACTGAAAAAAAAAATATGGCCCATAAATTGAAGGAATACTATTATACTAAAAGAAATGATGAAAGAGATGCTGTCATTGTAAGCTGGGAAGGCTTATATGAACTGATCCAGAGTAAAGGGAGCAGAGCTAGAGGGGGGAAAAGATTAATTTAAAAGACTTAAGAATTCTAACCAATGCAATGATCAACCAGGATTCTAGAGAAATAAGGAAGAATATTACAGAAAGCCCATGGACTAAATATGCAAATTGGATGTAGTGATGTAGTCAGTATGGGAATCTATTTAGCTTGATTATATAAGTGTGTTGCAAGGATTTTATTTTCCTTTTTTTTCCCCCCAGTGTATTTGTGGGATGGGGATGGGATTGAAAAAAAAAAAATTGTACATTTTAAAAACAAACTACATGCTTTCTTATCTTTGCCTAAATTATCATGATTTTAAATAAAGACACTCAGGAAATCTTTTAGGCATCTAATTACCCCCAATTTAATTAGATGTGGGACTTAAAGCTTTATTTCATCTACTAAATGTAAAAATAGGAACTTTGGTGGGGGGGAGGGGAGGGATAGTAGAGCACATTTGTCAGACTCAATAGCCTGAAAGAGTTAATGTAGCATCCAGAGGTGACTAATTTACAGCTCAGGAATAGTTTAGACAAGGAGAAAATAATCAAGAGGCCTGAGGTTATTTCCCCCCAAAACCTCTCCCATTCTAAGAGCAGTACTACATCTCCACACCCCACTGAGTAAAATAAAAGGGGAATGAGGTCAGGGTGCAGGAAGATAAATCCAGAAATCAACTTTGTTTCTATGGGAGCTCATGGGAGTAGAGAGCAGTCTTGAAGAGAATCAAACTTCCCTTGCAGTAAAGTGTTTACCCAGTGGGAATACTTCTCAAAACCAAACCAAAACAAACCAAAACAAAAACAGAACTAAGGCTCTAGGCAGAGTACTTTCAACCAACAACTTCAATAGAAGCTGGGAGGGTGTAACCTTTGTTGGGGGTTTTAGCTGGGAGGTTGGAGTTCAGTCCCCATTGTTCTATTCTTCTGGTTTATCTAGACTGAGACTCTCTAATCAGCCTGTGGCATTTCCCTGAAAGGTTACCTCACTCTCTGGATATGCCTTGGGTGCCCCCCATACCCCAAGGCTCCAAAGTAAAACTCCCATCCCCCTTTCTCTCACTATTCCTTAGTCTCTTTCTCCCCCTCATCTAAATGTAACTGAGCTCAAAGGGGAGGAGAGAAAATGACACATTAATGTATGAACACCCCAGATGTAAACATATGTGTTCCACATTCATTATAATCTATGATTAAGCCTGAAGAGTAAACACCATCTAGAAGGAACTTTCTAAAACAGATTAATGACAATGGAAAAATCTCACTGTGAGACCCATGGACAGTCACTTTCATTCCAAGTCTAATCCATACACAGGGTGCCCCCACAGTTATCCAGTGTTAAGCTTTAAGAATTTTGGGGGGAAATCTGCATGTTTATGCTACATATGTAATACATAATATGCACGCGGATATACATATATATGTACAGGTAATCCATTTGCAAACATATGGGTTATTTATTCTAAGTTTCTATTCCTCAGAACAAAGTTAAATAACAGCAACTATAACCAACACTCAGAAATGTTCTTCTAGCAATTACCGTATGTTTGGGAATCTTAGAATATCATTGCTCAGAGGAGGCCAGGTAATCAGGGCCCTAAAGGACAAGGTGAAGATATATTGAGGACACACACACACAAAAAAGCTCCAGCATATATCCAGTTGTGACAAAGACACAATGAAGGGCAGAAGAGATATCATCAAGTAAAGTTATGCTTGAGGAAAAACATGTAGGGAAACAGTGAGAATAACGGGGTAGCCTGAGAGCTCTTCAGGTATCCAGAAAACATGAAATGAGAAGTCTGTTCATTTGTTGGTTGAATCTCCCTCTAAGGTATTCCAAGGGAGATTTTATGAACAAGACTGATCTAGCAGAAAGTATGGGTTAGTGTGATCTTCACAGATAATGAGACCACAAATCCATGGAAGAATTATAATTTACAAAAACAACACCAGCACCACAGCAAATCATAATCTCTCAATGAATCAGTTACTTCCTGATAGAGAATAAGAAACTTATGGAACCATTATTAGGATGCTACCTATTCCTTCAGAACACAAAAAGAGACTCCCTGCAACCCAAAAGAATGTCTGCAAGGATAAATCTGGCTCCCTGTGTGATCTCAACTTGCTGAACAGAGAAACAAGTACATCACAGGGCTGAGGACAGAATATGGCCTACACATCCTTATCCTACTGTAACCCTTAGTGCTTAATTTAATTTCATCTTTGGCCCTTACGGATCATCTATACTGATCAATGGTACCCATGTCTCTGAATATTATCCGAAAATGTCTTCTGGAAAAAATCACTCTTTTGCTCAATCTGAAAAGCTAAACAAACCAAATGCCTTTTAGACAAATCAATCCAAGAGACACATGCAGTATTTATTGTGAATTACCAACAAACATAAAATCCATAATTTCAGAATGCAGTCAAATGAAAATAAGAATGCAAGACCTATAAAATCTTGACACCTGGAATAGAAATCAACAAACTAGCTTTTAAAGAAATTAGTTCAATTTTGGAAGTCTTAACAACTTTAAAAACATTAATGCTTTACCCTGATCTGATTAGATTCTATAATTGCTTTGGCTCCTGTCCCTCATTCCTCTTCAGTAGGTGTGCTTAAATACTGTATTAGAATAAACTAGTTTCAGTGTATCTTAACTATTTCCTCTATATTCTCAAATATAAAACTGTTAATTAAGAGCTTTCACATGAAATTAGGTCAAGGGTATGGAATTCTTACTTGGTATCCTCAAGTTGTCAATGATATACACTTACAGGGATGCTCACTAGAGATATTGACCCTCTAGGATGGTCTCTTTCTCCCAGGAAAGCAGGACAATGTTTTATAAAGAACACTGCATCTAAAATCAGAAGACCCAGCTTCAAAGACTGTTTCTATTCATATGATCTTGAGAAAGTCTTCTCCAGGCCTCCAATTTCTTCATCTGTAAAATGTACTGATTAGACAACTTCTAGGCACTTTAAATCTGAAATCCTAAAGTCAAATTCATTATGCAAATACCTTCAAGCTTCAAATTCAACAACTAGTTAAGAAAAAGGAAGCTGGAAATGTTTGTCCCTTGGCCCTGGAGGCAGACTCAAAAATACATATTTATGATCTCCAGATGGCATGCAGTCCATAAGAAAAAGAGGATATAATAATATCTTGTTTTTCTGATAGAAGGAGGAAAAGGAGGAGGAGGAGGAGGAGAAATATAGAAGAAACTGCCCACTCCCTTTACTGACTAGTGACACAACGCATCAAACATCAAACATGATGCCTAAAACACATTAGAATTTAACTTGAATGAAATTAAAAATGTATATGGGAAATATTAAACAAAATGAATTAAAAATATATAGATATATTTACATGAGAAGAGAACGTAGATGGTGTTAATATGTAGTTTTCTCTGTCAATAAGTAGCTCACAGGGATCTTTATGTTTAGTGACCTATTTCTATCTCAACTTGACACCACTATTGGGTAGTACCTGAATTCCAAAAAATCTCTCAGTAGAAAGAAAACACTTAAAAAGAACATAAAAATCTACTGCCATCAATAAAGAGCTGCAATTTGAAATAATGATAATGTCGATGAAGAAGATGATCATGTGAGCTACAAAAACAAAAAGAAATGAAGGACAGCTAGATGAAAATAAATCTCACCAACATAACCCAAAAAGAAGGTGTGGAAGAACAGAGATTCAAATAGCAACAGACACAAAACATAATCCAAGATCTACACCAAAAGTGATTTCAGAAATTTCTAATTTTCCAAAAGAATGAGAATTATGGATATTCTGGGGTAAATTTCTTGCAATAGCTTTGAGCTAGAATTCCAGACTTCCGTATTCAGAAACTAGCAAAACAGACTATACTTTGTCAAATTCCCAAGTTATACACAGGACAGTTTCTTGGTTCAGAAATTAAAGTCACTTCTTGATTCTGTTTTACAAACAGCAGTTAGTTATATATTTAAATCAGAAGGAGAGTGGGAAAGAAAATGAAGGAAAATAGATTGTTAATAAACTTGTGGCACTGCTTGAAAAGATCAAATAGAGAAAAAATTTAATAGGCAAAAGTTTGTGGCAGTTCTGATATTGTCTGAAAAAACATAGTTCGGTGAGGTTTTTGATGTTGGTTCATGTGATATTCTCATCAAATGGCTATAAAATTGGGATCATCCTCTAAAGTCCAGAAATGGTTCATTCAAGTACCATACATATCCAAAACATGGTTATCAATGAATGTCACCATTGGGCACAATGAAGTAATATTCCATAAGTATCAAAGAAAAGATTAGTTTTAATATGTTTAGTCAAAACCAGTTGTTAGCAACCCTCTGCAGTAATGTCTCTGTTTCTCTAAACTGACAAAAAATATTATCAATTTCTAACCCATTACTCATCTGGGTAAACAGTGAGAATCACTATGGAAAGATCAGACTGAATGCAAAGAAGGAAATCAATGAGTTGTGATTTTTTTTTTTTACAGATATTCTATTTTCTTACCTGTTTAAAGGATAGCAATTGTTGCATTTAATAGAATATAACAATAAGGAAAACACTCCAGAGTTATGATACCTAAAATACTCAAAGAATTTTTAAAATAGAATGTGTAGAATAGCTAAAAAGTTCAAACCAAAATCAGAATATAGAATTTCAAGTACAAAAAGCATCATCCAAGTGCTGTCTTTTACAGGTCAAGTCATGAATAGTCTTGTAGGCTTTAATTACCAAGGAAGAAACTGAGCCCGTGTTCAAAATCCCCAAGAAACAAATAAACTATCCCCCCTTGACTCTTGGCAAAGCAATGATAAGTCTACTTAATTAGGTAAGGGAAAAAAGATACTATTAAAAACAAAAATTGAAAGTGCAATAATCTACATCTAAAGGAAAAATCAAATGCTACTAAAAAGTATTTTTTTAAATAAATGTTAGGACTATGAATGCTATAATATCATTTCATTTCCAGT
Source organism: Antechinus flavipes (assembly GCF_016432865.1). Lineage (NCBI taxonomy): Eukaryota > Metazoa > Chordata > Mammalia > Dasyuromorphia > Dasyuridae > Antechinus > Antechinus flavipes. Next base: position 31,901,384 of record NC_067398.1, read on the forward strand.
AATCTAGTCTATTTGGCTTTATTATTAGCTCTCTTTCTTCTACAGCCGCCAACCCTTCAGAAGCACCTTACTATATCACATTTACAAATCTCATCTGGGCATCAGTACTAAACAATATTCATTAAGAATATCACCAAAGTACAACATGTAAGTAAATCAAACTGTGGATGCTCTATTTTGCAAATTTCATGGGCCACTAGGGATAATTAAAAGGGCAATTATATAAAGTTGGTGCAGTTTTGAGAAACAAATGACATTTTCTGCTTTAAAGCACTTGATAATTTGATATTTTTCTATTAGGGCCATCATTGGTACTTTTATGGACAGGCTGCACAAATAAACAATAAATGCTCTTTAACGGGGCTCCAATGATTGTTTTTGCCCATTGATATCCTTCAACACTCAGTCTATAAATCACAGGCTAAGAGAGGAAGGTAAGCACAATGAAAAATTATTAAATGTCATTAAGCAATAGATGCCCACACAGCCCCTGAATTGCCTTCTCCGGTGCTTGTAGGAGGCCCACAGACCCATGCAATGCCTCGATGCTTCCAGCACTGTGGAGCTGTCCAGTTTGTCACTGTTTAACCACTGTTGGGAAGCTAGCAAAGTACATTGCAGCAGCTAGAACAGCTCATGAAAAATACAGCGAAGAAACTGCTAGTGGCAGAAGCATTTAACTTTCTTGTTAGCAGCCTCCCCCATGTGGCACTTTAGCACCAGCAAGTTGTTTATTATGTTCTGTGCCAGGCAAAACTGATTAAATGGGGCTCTTAAGAATCAGAGCGTTATAAATTCATGGAAATACAGCAAGCAATAAATTCCACGGAATTAAAAGCTTACTACTGCTATTAGCATTTCAGGGAGTTTGAATTGTTAATACTGATGTACAAAAATGATGTTCCTGGAAGACAAGTGAACCAATATAATACTCACATTAGACAAATTTCAGAGCTCAAGTATCGATGCTACCTGATGATCGTTTTATTTGGTGTATTGGGGGAAATCAGGAAGAAGGGTTTGAAAAGGAGAAATAGAGAAAGGATTGACTTCAAAGTAACTATTTGATTGGGAAAATAAACCTTTAACAAGAGAAATAAAGGCACAAAATAAAGTTAGATGTGTAATAACATCTAAAATGTTATGGAGGATTCGGAGTCCAAGGATGTGGGTTCAAATACTTGCTATATCACTTTTAGTCCCAAGGGGATCTTAGGCAGGTCACCTCCCAGGACTTCAGATTTCTAGACTATAAAATAAAGAGCAGGTAACTTCCAAGGTCCAAGGTCTCTATATCTCTGACCCTTGCCTAACTAAGTAAGGCACCGAATTGAACTAAAGTTCAAAAGAAGACCAATAGTTTGGATCATATACTTATCTTTGCAGAGACTGGCAGAAGATCTTGTTGTGGCTAGGTCTCTCCTTTGTTTAACAACTCAACTGATAATCTTTTCCCCAAGCACAATACAACCATTCTACTAATCTGATTCCCAAGAAGGGGGTAGGGAGCAGAACAAATTTCTTGAAGTAGCCAGATTTCAAATATTTGAATCTGGTATACACACTCTAGGTGACTTTAGTGGAAGAAAACTAATTTCTATTTTATCATGAAAGTGAGGACTTAGTTTTTAGACTATACCTATCTCTTTATAATTTAATCACCCCTTTAAAAGTTTCCTTTAAATATAAATTCAACTAGGAATTTTCACTAGGCTTTGGTCAGATGAAAGAAAGAAGAAAATAAAATAGTCTTCCAATACTTAGGTTCTCAGAAGTCTGATTTAGTGACAAACAGGAAGAGGTAGAGGATGTTTTCTACTTTTAAAAAAAGAAAAGAACCTACCCCAAGATGCAGGATCATTTAAGAACACATGTAATTGGGAGAAAAAAAATAGCCAGAATGAGGAATTATCCTATAGAGTGTACTTTTAAAAGAATTAAGGTTTTTTTTTAAATAGCCTAAAGATGAACTCTATTTGTTCAAAAATGATAAGAATAGTAAAGTCATTATTTTTTTTTAAAAGGCAATTCCTTTGATCCCTCTAAACATAATTTATCCATCACTTAAAAAAAAAACAAAAACAAACCTTTCTTAAGTATCTGCTACGTGCCACCACTTTACAAGATGATGGGGAATAAAAACACAAAAATAAGACTATTCCAGGCTGCCAATAGCTTATATTCTACCTGGAGGGAATGGAAAATTAATATATTCACCAAAAATATGGATTAGATACAGTACAAAATGAATATAATGTAATGAAGAGCCATCGATAACTGAGTGTATCAGGAAAGGCATTTGAATCTAGTCTTGAAGAGAGCAGGCATTTCCAGAAGAAATGCTGAGGAGAAAGAGCCTTCCAGATATGGGGGACAGTCAAAGAAAAGGAAGTGAGGGGGCAACCTTAATATCATGCATTGGGTACAGTTGGTATACCAGCTTCTCTGAGCACAGTATGTATGAGCAGGAGTAATATGTAATTAACCAGGAAAGGCAGAACTAGTCTGGATTGTGAAAGGCTCTAAATAATCAACAGAACTTTTTGCCCCTAAACGTAAAAGTAAGCTATTGAGGCTTATTGAGCAGGCCATGCTTTAGGAATCTCAATTTGGCAGTTCTATTCAATAGAATAGGATGGGAAGAGAAAAGGGAAATCAATTATTGTAATAGTCAGGTCAAGAGATGATAAAGACCTGTATTATATTGGATGAAATATGAGTAAAGTTAAGAGGACAAATTCATGAGAAACTGAAGAGAGAAGGAACTGACAGGATAGCAAGTGACTGAATTTCAGAATCGTGGCAATAGAGAGTAAAGATAGTTCTACATGTCAACCTAGGAAACTGGAAGAATGGTGAAGCTCTAGAGACAAAGAGGTATATCAGTGGCAGGTTGTGCAGAGGTGGTAAAGGAGAAATATAATGAGATTTGTTTTAGAATGAGTTCTATTTGAAAGGCCAGTAGAACATCCTGGTGGAGATTACCAATGGCATATGGGATGTAGACCCAGGAGAGAAATGTGGCTATACATGGGATTTGTGAGGAGCTGATGGTTGTAGTCCTGGGAGTTGTTTCAGTAACCAAGACCAAGAATACAGGGAGAAGAACTGAGGGCACTGATGGAGAAACAGGACCCCCCAGTACCTAGGAGAGTGGGGGAGAGGGAAAGGCAGGGAGAAGGATGTTAGACAGAAAGTAAGAGAATCCCTCAGGATAGGACTGTGAAAAGTCAGGGAGGATTGAAAATTCAGAAGGAGGAGATGGTCAACTGAGTAAAGTGAAAGGTCAAGGAGAATAAAGACAGAGATAAGAGCCTTGGATTGAACAATAACAGTATTATTAGTGGCCTATAAAAGAATCCATATGATTATCTCTGGGATGGTATGGTACTTAAGTTCTTACTGCTTTCTTACAGACAAACCAAATTAACAGGCGTATTTAGGTATGTGTAGACACACGCGCGCACACACACATGCACACACACACACACACACACACATACACACAAAGAGAAATGAATGCAACTAAGGGGAGGGCTAATTTGTAAAGACAAAATAATAAGTGCACTCATATCTTAAGTCCAAAATTGTGCTTTTTAATGTGATCATCATATTCAGCATGACAAAGGGCTGGGAAATTAGAGTTAATGGGGACCTTAGAAATCTTCTAATCTAAACCCTTTATTCTGCAGATCATTTACCAATCTCTACACAAGGCCTAATACATTCAAAGCATTACTCTAGGCAATATGAGGATAGTATAAAACTTAAGTTTTCTGCTTTGTGAGCATCTACTTTTATCAATTAACCCATAGATTATCAAATATAGTCTTTATTAAATATTACATCTGCCTTGCACTGTTTCACATCTAGCACTGTGGGTTATATGAAATCTGAGAGTTTTTTTCTTTACAAGGAAGCAACAATATGTTTGAGGAAATGAACAGATTTCAACTACATGCTGTTTAAAAGTTTTCTTTTATAAACATATCATATATATGTATGTATGTATATATATATATATATATATAAATTTCATATGAATGAATGGATTTTAAAGAATTTATTAAGTTGTTAGCCTATAGTTATTAGTACAATAGCAAAGCCACACTCTGCACTTATAGAGCTTGCATTCTCATAAGGGAAAACAACACAGGCAGGCAGAAGTAGATAAGAGCCCAGATCAAATTGATTCACAAATTAGGGACATTTATTATTTTGTTGACTGCCTAGAAAAGTAAAAGTGATATGGAAAATGTTAATAAAAGTAGATTCAACTTTAAAGTGTGTTATAAATGCTGGAGGAGATATCAAAAAATAAGGACTAATGAACTTCTGGGGGAGTTGTGAACTGATCCAAGTATTCTGGAGAACAATTTGAACTATGGCTGAAAGGTTATAAAACTGTGCATATCCTTTGACCCAGCAATACCATTACAAGGTCTGTAAACTAAAGAGATTGAAGAAAAAGGAAACAGACCTATCTGTACAAAAATATTTATTAGCAGCTCTTTTTTAGGGTGACAAAGAATTGGACATTGAGGAAATGCTCATCAATTGGGGAATGGCAGGACAAGTTCTGGTATATGATTGTATTGGAATACCACTGTGCTATAAGAAATGATAAGAAGGATGGTTTAAAAAAAAAAAAGAAGAAGAACCAGGAAGAGTTATATGAACTAATGCAAAATGAAATGAACAGACCCAAAAGAACATTTTACATAGCAACAGAAATATTACAACAGTGATCAATTATGAAAGATTTAGCAACTCTGATCAAAACAACAATCTAAGACTATCCCAAAGGACCCATGAGGAAAAATACTATTGATCTCCAGAGAGATTGATGAATTTGAAAACAGACTGAATCACATTCTTTTCATGTCCCTTATTTGGGGGAAAGGGAGTGGTTGTTTGCTTTATTTTGCAACATGGTTAACATGGAAATATATTTTGCATGACTTCACATATATAACTGATATCATAATGCTTGGGTGGGAGAGGAGCAGTAGAGAGGGAGAAAATTTGGAACTTAATTTTTTAAATGAATTTTAAAAAATAATTTAATTGGGAAATATTTAATGAAATAAATACTATATATGCATATATATTTTATATATTTATTAAATCATTATTTATTAATATTAATAAGTTATTAAACATTTACAAGCATATCCATATATATATATATGGAAGTGGTGGTCAGATTATTTTGATGTAGAAAGTTATATAACTAGAGAATTCAAAATCCTAGGGGGAGTAGATTATATGTGACACATTCAAAGTTGATTTAAATTGAAAAGCTAGAGGAAGATCTAGGCTATTTAATTAGTAGCTGCAAGTGAGGAATTATAGCCAGGAAGTGAAATGTGGCTGGAACTTGGCCTTGATATAGTGGAAGATGGAAACAATCACCAACATGGGGTGGGGGGCAGGAGAAGGAAGAAAGAGGACACACCCTCTCGAGAGCAGGAGCACAAGGGGTTAATTCTTCTGGAATATTGATTTCTACTCCTAGTCATCTGATACTTTCCAAAACCCAGTTACTAAGATTATTCCTTTTTCACCAAAGTCATAACAAATTCTAGATAGGTTAAATAAATAAATATAAATCATCCAACTAGCAAGCAAGTGAATCTGGTCTGCACCGGGGCTTTCTGCCTCCAAGTCTGCTACTATTCACTTTCCCAATTGTGGATAGGCAGCTGTCCATGGAATGAGTGGATCAGAAATGAAGAATTGGAGCCCAGTCTCAGTCCAACTGCTACCTGGATTCAATGTAGAACACACTACTTAACTCTTCTTGATCTTACTTTCTAAGTCCATAGGATGAGGTTTGGACTAAATTATCACCCTCTTCTTAAAAAAAAAAAAATTAAAAGTCATATGGACTAAAACTTCACTCAGATATTTTAGGGGAAGAGGGAAGGATAAGGGAGAACCTAGACCTCTGACTTCACTGAGATGCAGAACCTCAATGAGGAAACTAGTCCCTGCTCTTCCATTTCTACTCAAGTATTACCTACACATATGGCCATGCTCTAAATTACATACTAGAAAATATCAATCAATGACTCTTTAGGGAAGAAGCTCTTTTTAAAATATATCCTGGAAGACAAGGCTATTTTGATTTTTTTTCTTTAAATCTAGAATGCCTAGTCTAGGACAGGTACTGGAATACAGTATGTTAAATTGTTAAATGCAAGAGTTGGCTGGGTTTAAAAAAAAAAATTGTTGAAATGATGCAAACATGTAAAGCAAAAAAAAAAAAAAGTCTTATTTGCAATTTCATGTATAAAGAGGGGCCGTGCTCAGAGGAACCTTTCTGTTTTTGAATTGCCACATGTGCTGGCTCAGTATTTAGGAGCTTGGGAATAATCCAACCCTACATGTGAGTCAGCAATGACAGGTATAGGCATTTGGAAATCACAAAGTGATCCCTTTATTGGCTGCTGAGCTGGCAGGATGGATGTCCCTGGGAACTGAGAGAGAGATACAGTCAGACAGACAGACAGACAGAGAGACAAAGAAACAGAGACAAAGAGAGAGCGGGAAGGAGGGAGAGAGACAGAGACAGAGACATAGAAAGCTAGACAGAGAAAGAGAGAAAGAAAGAGGACTTTTGACTTTGTCTCTTCCTTTAACTGTCCTAGCATAGTTGGGTGACAGAGTGGGAGGATAAGCAGTATTCTTTCCTCTCCTGCTCTACATCCCCTAATATCGCATGATGTGTTCATTACGTGAGCTTGCACATGGCAACACCAATCTCCAGCACAAATTTTGAAATGTGCAGGCCTGAAGCTAACTTTATGAGTTTAAGAGGCCCCAAAATCCTGGGTCCTTTTGGTTGGAATTGACTTATCAAGATAGCCAATAAAAAGAGAAATCATTTTTTCTAGAAGACAAAGACCAGCAGTTTATCTTAAGACCACTTTATATTAAAACATTATTGGTGACCTCCCAGGTAGGTTATATTTGTTGAGGGTTTTTATATTGTAAATTTCTAAATCTTGGTATTATGAAAATTGTCTTGAAGTTGTGGATCCCCTGAAAGTGAATCAGGTAACACGCCCTCAGTCGTAGCCAGATCCCACTTTGAAAACTGCTAATTTGGAGAGATCAGAACCAAGGTTAAACATGGGCTGCCTCTATAGAAATACCACATATTGCTTGTTTTTCTGAGGAGATTTAAGTATCTGCCTCCTAAGAGAGTATAAAAGGTCATGTTAATTATTGAACCTATTATACATTTTTTCTTTTGATGTCTGTTTTGTAGATTTTTAACATTTCTTCTGAGTTTAGAAAATAAATAACAGTCCATTACCTGCTTTACATTGCACACCAGGGTGTCTTTTTTACTCTACCCTCATTCAGAAAACCTTAGATATAAGGTGAAATGTAAACTATAGATAAACTGTTACCAGTATACTGGGTTTTTGTGAACCAAAGAGTAGAAAAAAAGAAGTACAGACATCCTCTTATTAGAAGGCAGGCTACCTCAGGATTCAATTTAGCCTCTTCCATGTGATTAGAATCACAGGAGACAGATTCATGCTTTATTGGATGGCCCTCATATAGACATACAAAAATATTCTCCCTTATATCTCATTGTGCATTTCAGTACCTGTGATTAATGCTGGCTTTTTAGCCAGCAGGTATTTAATAAATGCTTCCTAATTAAGGTTTTTAACAAAAAACAAAGTTAAAAAACATATTGCTGTCCAGTTTCATCAGCCAAGTTCCTGCTTAATTTCTTATATGTACAGGACAAATTGTCCTCCCCTTACAACTTCTGTTTGTCTGAGCATGGCTGAAAGTAAATTGAGTAGACTCTGAGCACTGTCCCTGAACTTTATCATTCCCCAGTTCCCTTCCACCTGCCCCATACACAACCTTCCTGTTTCTCTACTACCACTACTGAACTTTTTTCTACTCCATGAGGTGTCTTCTAAACTAACATTCTCAAGACAGGAAATCAGTGGACAGCACCTATTTATACTTCATGATGACTGAAGTCCCTAAGTGAGAAAACAAATAGAAGGCTGGGCCCAGAGTCAGGAAGAACTGAATTCAAATCCAGTTTCAGACTATAACTGAGGTACCTGCTACTTGAACAAATCACTTAACCTTTGGTTAACCAGTTTCCTCTATGTAAAATAGGAATGATCACAACACTTATTTCATAGGATTGTTATGAGAATCAAATGAGATATTTGTATTTACACAGTGCCTAGTCTACAGTAGGCCCTACATAAATGCTTATTCCTTTCTTTTCCTCCAATTGTGTATCCCTACACATTACTGAATAAACTTTAATCATCTGACATCTCAACTATGCATTTTCGTTTTAAAACATCTTTAAAACAGAATAAAAGGCTGCTCTCAAAGGAATTTCAGGAATTAGTTGGGATCTATGGAAGTTATTCTGAGAAAATCAGGTGCCTCCAAAATCATACCATATCTACTTAAAGCAAAAAGGAAGCCCCCCCAAAGTATTTTATTTTGTTATTGCCATTGTTGCTGTATGTATGTGTGTGTGTGTGTGTGTGTGTGTGTGTGTGCGCGTGTGTGTGTGAGTGTGTGCGTGTATGAAACAGAGAGAGATTTCAGATGGGAGACTTCTATAGACAGAGATGATCTAATAGTCAAAAGTCTCTTTGTCTATCTCAAAGAGTTGTTTAACTTCTACTAATTCACTGGAACAGCTGTGGTACAAGGTCAGGTTTTGTCTTATCTAATTCAATTCAGTTTAACAACCACTTATATAATGCTTGCACAAAACACTATGCTAGGAGAGATGATGATAGAGAGAAAAAAAAAATGAAAACAACTCTCATCCCCAAGGACCTTCCATTCTATCAGGTAGATAAAACATATACACATTTAGCTACTGAAGTTTCTACTGAGTCACTGCTTCTCTTTTCACCATCAGGGACAGCGATCCTCTGGACCTAAATCTGGACCTCTGGACATCATGTCCATCCTTCCCACCTACAAGCTAATCAAGTTTCAGATTAAGCTATCCTAATTAGTGGGCAGTACCATCATCTCACATTTCTATGATACAAAGTTTTTTCCCAAAATAAGTCCTTATGAATAAGAACTAGCATCTATGAAGAGCTTTAAGTTTTGTAAAATACTTTATCTATGTTATTTCATTGATCCCACAACAATCTGGGAGGTAGATATTATTGTCCCCATTTTGCAGATAAGAAAATTCAGACTCAGATGTTCAGTGACTTTCCCATCCCAATAATGAGTGTACAAGGCTAAATTGTAACTCAGGTTTTCCTGACCAAAGAACAATTCTCTGGCCACAGCACTATTTATCTGCCCAATAGGAAAACTGAGACTAGGCCAGATTAGGTTTATTTTATTTTGATCACACATTCTCTAAGCATCTGAAGCTGGATTCAACCTCAGTTTGCTGGATCCAAATTCTGTATTCTTCCACATAAGCCAACCTTCCTGTAAAATTACCCATCAGCTTATATTTTATTTTGCTTAAGTGGCAAACGAGTCCCATAAAATAGAAAAGCTACCATACATAAAGATCACCAAATATAAATATCACCATGAGCCCGAGAGAATCCAAAAGTGATGTTGGGGAAATTCAAAACTGGGCAGGTCCTTGAATTTTGATTGAGCAGGATAATGATTAATACTTTCCAAGTTTTGTCTCAGTGTTTGAAGTGAAGAGAAATATGAAATGAAGTTGGAATGCTGAGTTGAGCCCAATCCACAGAAGGTTCCATGCAGTGTTTATAATTTCTCTGGCAGACAATAAGGGAGCCCTAAAAGATTCTCAGTGTGATCAAGGTGATTGCTAGAACAATGAGGACAGAAATATGTAGAATGTATTGAGGAAAGAAATGGCAAGAAGATAGGTGAGTTTAAGGAGTATCAAAATGGCCCAGCAAGACATTAGCACTTTGCAAACATCAGTACTTCAGACCTATAGCAAGGACAGTAACCAAAGGAGGGAAGAAATAAGATCTATTTTATTCCCATGAATAATAAAAATTTCTACTAATCCTATCAATCCTTTCTAGATGATGGTCAAAAAGTTAACTGATGATTGAATCATAGACTGTTAGAGTCTAACAACACTAACAACAAGAATCAGCACAAGTAGATAATGTTATAAGTAAAAATTTAGTAATTTTTACTTAAATAATTTTAATAGTGAGCTAAAAATCAATGCTGAATTAATGAGCCTATAATGTCTTCTTGTCACTACTGCATATAACCTTACTGTATAACCTATAGCTCTTGCTTGAATCTGATTTTTCTTCCTTCCTTACAATTATTTGCTTTTTCATTTATTATAGTAAGGTAAGTTATTGTTTCTTGTACTTTGTTTTTGAAGAGAACAACAAAATCATGGGTGATGTCCTGATTTGTGGATGAATTGGCTTAAAGTGAGGCAGGGCTGCACAAAGTCAGCAAACCTGTGTGTGATGGGTGGGATGAAAGGTGGATGGAAGAGGAGCCTGTGGATCCAGCCTGTTGATCACATCTGCTGTTTCAGGGAAAAAAAAAAAAAAAAAACAACATAGCTTTAAAGTGATTACTAAAGGGGGAACTCTGCAGATTTTTTTTTTTTTTTAGCCAGTTGCTATTTGCAGACTGGGACAATAAAGATTTCTGAAATAATGATGACAAAGATAACGAGCCTTTATATGACACCTACTATGAGCCAGGAACTGTGCTAAGTATATTATAATTATCTCACTTGATTTTTACAACAATTATATAAATGAAGAAACTGAGGCAAATTGGCCAAATGTCTTGCCCAGGGTCATACAGCTAGTAATCATCTGATTCTGGATTCTTTGCCCAGAATTTTCCTTATTTTCAAATAAGATCAAAAACCCTTTATTTTAAAATCGACAATGCTTCCCAAATTATGGAAGTGTTTCTTAACATAAGACAATAACATGGAATTATGTATTACAAAGTAAGGAACAAGGAAATTAATTTTTAAGAATGTATTTGGTAATAAGAATCATCCACATCTTGATCCATATAGCCAGACATGGAGATTTGGCAAACTTCCTGGTGATGGCATGGGGATAGAGAATTTATGGAGCCATTTCAAATAGATGTATGCTGAAAATCCCTTATCACTCCATTTCACAGAATCATTTTATATCAAAGAACACTTCCTAGGTCTAAACTAAGTCCAGTATAACCACTCCCTTCCTCTGTATCATCCTGATGCTTAGTCCCAATAATTTGAAAAATGTTAGGTCTCTTTTTTTGGGAGGGGATATTTTGGGTGTATGTGTTAGAGGGAGATCAGCTGAGAAAAAAAGATCATGTTTTTTTTTACAGAATTCCTTTCTTTAGTCTAATATGTCCAGTAGTGTTATGGGCACTTGTTTATGAGAACAAAGCTACCATTTTCTAAGATAGGTAGGCGATTTGTTTTTTGCTTTACTTATTGACCCAGGTGTCAATCTTCAGTTTTTTATCTCCTAGCAATCTGGTAACTAGGTAAAAGGTGATTTGTATCATAAAACAGTAGGGAAATGAATATTTCCTATTTCAATAACTCCTGAATTCTGGGTAGATTATTTTTTCCTTCCATTTCACCTGTCCTTTCCATCTTGGGCACCCCCTCAAGTATCACTGCAGATGAGTTTCTTTTCATCTAATTATTCATTAATTTTAAATAATTTAATAACTTTTGACATTTTCCGTTTACAATTAAAACTACTTAATTTATAGAGAGGATGAGCAGACAGATTGCAAATGAACAAATCTGAAAATTAGCAAATGTAAGAAACTGAAGGACAAACTGGGAATGTTTTAAGTTATAAAACATACTTTGGTCAACTAAGACCAAAGCAGCTCAGCAGAGCAAAAGATGCTATGTGGATAGGTAATGACTCAGTTTACCAGTTTCCTGTAGAAAGTGCTTTCCTAGGCTTTCCTAGGCTTCCTAGGTTTTCCTAGGATTACAGAGAGATTATATCTGAAGAACTCATAGAGGCCATGAAGTCTAAACTCATGATTTTAAATAAGGAAATAGGCCCTGAGAGTTTTATTTGCCAGTAAGAGTGTCATGTTGTAGGGTTCTCTGCTTGATACAATCTTTCACTGTGCCATCCATTCACATTTTTCCTCTTCTATAATATTCTCCTGTTTTTCAAGACACAGAGGTTTGCAGTTACATAGCCTAACAATGAAGTATAATAATTTCACCCAAAATGCAATTCTTGCAAGTAAAGGAGGCTTCTTTAACGAGCCCTAAATTTGGTCTAACCCAGAATTCTACTTTAGGATTCTGGTCCTCAGTTGCTTCATCTTAAAGTTACAGAATGGACCAAAATGCAACCCCTAAAGCCATTCATGTAGCAATATAGAAGAGGACTGGCCTGAAGGAAAATTTTGAACCTGATTTTCATATGTGAAGGAATTTCTTAGGAACATTAGGATCATCAAATAATCTTAGACCTAATTTTGAAAAAATCTCAGAGGCCCTTTAGATTAATATCACCATCAATAGAAGGAGAAACTGAGGCTTAAGGAAATAAAATGATTTTTCCATGGTTACACTGGTAGTAAGTTCAGTCATGTGATTTTGCTGGTACAAAGCAGAGGTGTGCCAGTTCTGCCCAGCCCATGACTCTCTCAAATGCAGCCAAACCAAGTGAAAATGAAGTTCCTATTTGATTTGAATGCATTGATGTATTAATAAAAAGTAAACACAAAAACATGTGCTTTTCTAAGTCACTTATGAGGGCCGTCGGGATGCCTACTGCATGGTGTTGTGATCACCATTTCTACTGGAGTTTGACAATACTTGTATAGAGAACTCAAGACAAGAAGATGCCCATTACCCATGCAGTTGAGTAACTGATATGCACCTTAAATTTGGAGCAAAGTAGATATTCCAAGAACTTTTTGAAATAATATTCTGATAGATGTATTTAACCATAATTAGCTTCCTTAGTAATTTTATATATTTTTATTGTATCTTTTTCAAGCATTCTAAGAAAGGGTACAGAGGCTTCCATCACTAACTGACAAAGAGGTCTATGATGAGACCAAAAGAAGGAAAAATAGACCACTAAGGTCTTAGAAACTTAGAAACTAAGGGTTTCTTGGGGAGGGAGGGACTGAGAGGTTATATGATCCTTTGAGAGTGACACAACCAGTACTCCCAGAAGTCAGACCTGACTGTTAAGTTTTTCTGACTCCAAGTCTCTCTTACTATGATGTTAAACTTCTTTGGGGACTAAAGGGGACTCTGGAATCAAATCATTCCTTCAAGGAATACCACAGTGCTGGCTAGTCTCTTTCTGCCTTCAAATTAGATTTGTGTTGTGGGAAATGACATTTCTCCCTGCATCTCCTATTTTTCTTTTATATATATGTGTGTGTGTGTGTGTGTGTGTGTGTGTGTGTGTGTATGTGTATATGATATACATATAATATATGCATGCACATATATACAAATGCACATGTATGCATATGGATGGTGCATGAATATATGCAAGCATATATATATGTGTGTGTGTATGCATATGTGTACAATGCATGAATGTATGTGGTGTATATGTGTACATATAGGTACATATATCCTAAGTATATATGCATTGTGCATGTGTGTGTGTGTGTATGTGAGTGTGTGTGTGTGTGTATGTGTGTGTGTGTATACACATATAACTTATAGAAGAAGGGAAGACCTTGTCTCATTCATTCACTGAGTATAGGAATCTATGGCTGTATTTGTCACCACTTGAAGAGGAAAAAAAAAAAGAAAAAGAAAACCATCTTTTCTCTTGACTTGGATGGCTTGGGTCACAATCCTAATGCTCTGTTAATGTGGTTTCTATGTATGAGTTCTATAATAAGATAACAATAAAGCCAATGAATCTCATGAACAGCCTAGAAAAGCCTTCCTGACACTATTTCTGTCACATGCTTTAGATTCTAAAAAGCTTATGAGCTCCCAGACCTTTCAATCTCAACTCACAAGTGCCTGAATTCTTCCTGCATGGCCTTTAATAATTGGAGCACTAAAATCTATGTTGGAGTATAGTTAAGGATCTGATTTTAACCTTCAACCACACTAAAAAAAAAATCCATCCCAGAGGTCAAGAGTTTGAGGCGATACCACTCCTTATCTATAGCCTTCTTTTGTAAGGTGGCTGGGGAGGAGAAGATAATTTAAAGATTAAGTATCTATCCTCCTCCAGTTTCAGCATCCATGTAGTCACTCCAGAGGGCTCAGTTCAGAATCTTGTAACTAAGGAATATATTGAGACCTGGGAATAGGTGTCCAGATTTGTTCTCAGTTCCATAAGGGTTTCACTGTTAGACCTTGGAAAAGTCACTATGCTATTTTTTCTTTTCCTCATTAATAAGGTGCAATTAGTAATATCATGTCGCAGATTGATACAATATATTTTAGATTTACATTTTCATGTTTTGAAATCTATCGAGATAGAAATTTTGTGATGAAATGCAAGATTATCTCATTTTCCAAGAGAATTTTGAGTGTGGGTAGAAGTCAAGTAGACAATACAATCAGTTGGGAGGGTTAAGTAAGGCTGTCCTCCATTTTGGTGAACTCACACTTTTCCAAAAGAGCAAACAGTTGGAATTCAATAATTGAAAAAGTTAAAAAAGAGAGAGAGAGAGAGCGCAAATGTAATTTCATTTTTTCAAACTCCTCCTCTCCGTGATTGATTAGAAGCAGCTAAGCAAGCTTATAACAGAGCAAACCTCTCCAGTATTCACATAGATCCAGAGATGCTCAATATGTCATTTACCTTTCTTTCCTCTAACCTGTGCATGTGCATGAGCAAAAGTAGCTCCTGACATATTACTTGTCTGATCCCTGAAGATCCAGAGGTGTGACCCCCTCCTTCAGCCTTCTGTTCTAGTTCATCAGATAGACAAGAAAGGAGGGGGCAAAGGAAAGCTGCTCATTCTCGCTCCCATCCAGATGCCAAACCCATCTCTCTAAAGTCGAAGTCTAACCCTGTCACTTCTAACTCATGAAAATTCAGTACTTCCTTCTAAATACAAGTATCTCCATATGACTTCTAAAGCCTTTCCAAAATACATCTTCAGCTTAGCTTTCTAGGCAAATTACTCATTGCTCTCCCTTGTCCCATCTTATGTTCCAGACAAACCAAGCTGCTTACTCTTGCCGGTATACAATATCTTCCATCTTTATGACTTATATACTCTCTGTCCTTCCCTTCTAGGTCATCCTTCCTTAGTTCTGCTACTTGCAAACAATAAATTGCCTTAAGGCTCAACTTGAGTGACACTTCCTACAAAAAGTTCCCTCTACCCTCCTCTACCCCCACAACCAAATTATTTTGTATTGATGCAGTATATATCTGGGAGTTTCTCATTTTGTTGTTGTTTGTTTTATCATGTCGATTCACCAGTAGAACCTAATTTCCATAAGTTTACAGGAACTTGAAGTTCTTACACAATGTCAGGCAGAAAGAAGAGGCTTAATAAATAGTAAATGGATTAAATTGGATTGAACTGAGTAAGATCAAACCACTGATGGCTTTTTGTTCAGTCATGTCCATCTCTTCATGACCAGAAAAAGAGATAAAAATTCCCTTTTGATGAAGTGCTACAACAGGTGGTAAACCTTACACGCAAGGGCTTCCTCCTCTTTTTCCTTCCTAAACACATTTATAAATTTCAGAGTTTTGCACAATTAACATTGGTGAGGCAGGAGCATCTGCCCCCACTGAGGAAAGGCTACCTGAACAGGAGTTTAATGTATGTATAATGCAGTCTGATTTAATTTTCAACTTTTTTATATCTAATTATTAACAATAGTAGTATCATTCGTTTTCATGTTGCACTTTAATTTTGCTAACTGACCATAAAATGGAAGACAAATAGGAAGAAAAGAAAGGACGGGAATAATCTGATTCTTTCTCAAGTGGGTTTTAATTTAGCTGGGATAAGTTCTACATCAGCCCTAAAGAAAATAACTGCATTTCCAACTAAATAACTAAATTGCACTGTCTTTATGGGCAAGGGCCATATCTTCAGTTTTGATTGTTTGGTTGTTTTCCAATCTTCCAAAGAGCACATAGGAATGTGATAAACAAATATTGATTGTGATTCCAAGTTCTGGAACACAATCTCTTAAAATATCCATCACTGAAAATCCCTGAAATAGGAAACTACTTGCAGAATATCATTATTATCATTTTTATAACCTCAAAGTGCTAAATATATCCATATTAAAACACATACACATACATCTGTGCAAATACACACAACCCTGATCAAAACCCAATCAAAATAAATTCTGGTGACTAAATTGTGTATCAATGAAATCAATAGCTTGCAATAGGATCAATGATGCATTTATGTTTGTGTACTAAAATTTTTAAAAATGCAAATATAAAATCAGAAATAGCCCTCCATTAAAAGGGCACAGAATTCTTATCATGGATATTGAAAACTAAATTGGAGAAGTGGGGAAATCCCAAGTGAAAATTCAGATGAGAAAGGAGCAATACTTTGCAATTTAATGCCTTTTAGATGGCACATCTGAAATTTTGTTATTAATGTTAATGTAATATGTTATATCATGTTGCAGTGGGAAATGCGGGCCCTAAGTGTCAAAGGATTATTTTAAAAGTATCAACTTAATTTTAATACTCCTGAACAAGTGGAAATGATGGTATGTATGTGATATGCTGAAATCACAAAATAGTCTTAAAAGAAATCTGAGAGACTGCTTCCTATCTAAAGCTACCTTATCTGTGCTCCATAGCTAAGTAAAGATGTATTCTCTTGGTTTAGTTTAGCTATAATTCTCTAAGCACTGATATATTTGGGACAAGCCTAGTAATCTTGAAAAGGATCAATTGTCTTTCAGAATTTTTGATAAAGTGAAGAGTCTTTGATCTTCTTAGTTAACCTGGGAAGATAGTGAACCCTTCAAAGACTACATATATTAGTGTAGTCTAAGAGCTGAAAAGAGCAATGTGGCAAAGGATCAAACTAATACTTTTTTCAGTCTAGAGTCATAGACTAACCACCAAGCCACATTCTTATTGCATGATTAAGAACAAAATACCAGAGTTATATAGGAACATCAATAAATCACTTTTTGACATTCATTAAAGATGTTTTACAAAGCCACCTGAGCAGAGCATGATGCTAATGGTTCCAAAGTCACAAGTATATTTCCCATATGATCCAGTTAGCCTTGCTCAGTTCTAGCACACTCAAGCCCAACCAAAAGGTTCAATATTTTACAACTAATATAACTTTTCAATTGGTCAAGGTATGTAGACACGACAGCAAGACAGTATAAATGTAACCAAGTATATCCAACTCCAGCCTTGGAAAAGAAAACAACTAGTAATATTAATATGTCCTAATGTACAATACTGTGAAGGTATATAGATATGTAAAGATCTATGCATATGTATGTATTGTGTGTATATACACACACATACACACACATATACACATATATAAATATGTGTATATATATATATATAGAGAGAGAGAGAGAGAGAGAGAGAAAGAGAGAGAGAGATAGAGAGAGAGAGAGAGAGACAGAGAGAGAGAGAGAGAGAGAAAGAGAGAGAGACAGAGAGAGAGAGAGAGACAGAGAGAGAGAGAGAGAAAGAAAAGAGATTTTAAAAATCAATATCAATTAGAACCTAAATATGGGTCAAAATTATAAAAAAGGCAATCCCAAAAAACTGTCTTGGGTAATATTTGCTAATAATTAGGATAAGAAAAAGAAGAGTAGACATGCTAATTTCATTGTACTCTAGGCCCAAGTGAGACCACATTTGGATTATTTCCAGCTCTATATGCCACATTATAGGAAGGAAAGTCAAGAGTCACATAAAAACAAGGTGTTAATGATAGTAGTGATAGTGAGAGGATGTGAACCCAGGGGTTCTGAACATGGAAAAGGCTTAGAAGACATCATCATTTGTTTTCAAATATATGAGAAGTCATTAAGGAAACAAGGGATGTCAAATATTTGAAATTATTATGGACACTATTTCTGTTTGGCCTCTTAGGACAAAATTCTGAGCAATGGGAGGAAATTAGAGAAAAGTTAAGAAAGAACTTCCTAATAACCAGAATTGACAAAAAATGGAGTGGGCTTAGTTCACATGAGAGCAAATTACTCATCTTCAGAATTAAGGCCAACTGGAGATTCCATAGGAATTCTTTCTTTAAGTAAGGGTTGTTTAATGAAAAATGTAGCTTATAACATCTTCTAATTTAACACATAAGAAAGAGATTCAACTCTTTTGGAGTAGTCAGAACCCAACTATGTCTATAAAATTGCTGACAAATGGTTTTTCAGGATCTGCTTAACTAGAGTACAATATGAGCTCTGCCTAGAGCAGAATACAAAAGGATCATGATACCATCCTCTTCTCTACTTTAGGAAATATGTTACAATAGGCTAAAATTAGATAGATAGATAGATATAAATATAGATAATTTGACTTCCATCTTATATTGATGACATCAATCCATGAAAACCCACTGAGTTCTTTTGAATGCATTATTCCAGTCCTATATCTTTACTATCTTGTACTTGTTTGGTTGAATTTTTGAACCTAAATATGGGGTTTTACATTTATTTCTATTAAATACCATCTTATTTTACTCATTTCGCCATTTCCATCTGTCAGGGAGCTGAAATCCTAATTCCATCATCCAGCATATATCATATATTCTTCCTAGGTCTGTGTAATTCTGAATTAATAGATACCCACCCATTCTTTTATCTAAGCCATTGCTAAAAACAGCACACAGAATGGGAGTATATGCTTCACCTGTTTTCAATGACCATAAGTATTTTGACAAGTTGAAGAATAAACATATTGAATCTCTAAGTCATTATACTTCATGAGAAATTAGTACCATTATCAATTGTGCCCCCAATCCTTTGTCCAATAATGGAACTTAAAAAAAAAATACCCCTTCTGTTTTTTTGTTGATGACATGTTTTTCCATCACTGGATGGAAGCTTTGCACATGTCCAGTTCTCCACTGCCAGTTAAGTGATGGCTCACTGCTAAGTGACATGTATGCAGAAAGAACCCAGGTTCTGGTCACTGGAGTTCCTTTGGAACTATGCCAAGCTTAGTTTCCCAGCACTACTGCCCAGGTGAGCTTTCTGTGTTTGTTCTGCGAAGCTCAGCATGCATGAAAGAGGGCCTGGCCCTGGTTCACAGTCCCATTAACTAAGCTCAGAGGGTGGCCAGGGAAGGTAGGGCAGATGTAGGGAGCAAAGGGCTTTCGATGACTGAATGTTTTGGATCATAGGTGCTCTCTGAACAGTCAGCTTAGTGAGTTAGGGCATGGTGCTAATGAAAGCATGAATGAGTCTGTGTGTCCTATCCCCAGATGGCCACAGACTGAGCTTTCACCCTCCAGTTGTCTCACCACTGCAAGATGTTGATCACAAGGAAGAGACCCAAGTAAGAAAAAATCTAAGTGGACTGATACAAACCCATCCCTGCTATTCAGAGAAACTACTTAGTATGCGCTACTAAAGAAGGATGAGAAGTATGGTGGTTCAGTTGGAAAACAAGGCAGGAAAAGCTAAGTTGATAGGGAAAATTAAGAAATTTTTGAGAACTTCAGGTGTTAGGAGATTATATGGAATTTTTCCAAACATCTGCTAATTATTTGAAATTAACAGAAAACAATTTTAAAAAATAATTACATGTAGATAAAATATTGGAACTCCACCAAATGATATCAGTTTAGTCATTTCCATCACAGAATATATTTCCTCATATTCTGCTCAGACTAGGCAAAGAATCTTGTGCAATCATCTAATGTTTCTCACTGACTACTCGGCACTGAAAATTTCATGTAATAAGCCTAGGTTGTGGGCAATGGGACAGGATAACCTAACAATCACTCCCAAGCAATGGCAATGGATGCTGAAAATGAAGACTGGGTCAGCAAGCAAACAAAGGTCCTTCCTTTGACTCCACTAATATAGAGGAATATAGACTCCAATAATAAAGAATCAAGACAGTATTAATACAAAAAGCATCAAAGAACAGAAATAAAAATGCTATTGCTAACACTAAGTTAAAATTGATTTAAGATCTTTCTTAGAAAAAAAATTCTTTGATAATTTTAGCTCAACTTTCCCTGTTAAAAACATAACTACAAGTTCTAAATTGAGAAATCAGAAATCCGTCCTTATTCTTATTTTAACATTTTTCCTGCATATCTTTCTATATCCAATGCCTCAAATGCAAAAGGAAAACAGATTTTCTTTTAAATTTCATTTGAACAAAGAGGAGAAATTAATTAAAACTATTTCTTATTATTCAGTAGACTAAAAAAAGTTAAAAGGCTATTCTTATCCATAGTGCAGGAAGAACAGTTAGCAAATTCAAATAATCCTTCTGTTTGCATATCAGTTCTAAAAGCTAAATGAATTCTTGTTTACCTATGAGTTTCTTCCTTGATTACATATTCAATTCTGTTCAATATATATGGAAGTTAGATTTTACAAGTAGCAAGTCAAACTTGGGCAATACTTTTAATATGTGAAAATGTTTTTGCTAAAAACCTAAGATTACTTTTAGAACAGAAGTGTAAAAAAGATGAATAATTTGCAATTACATTAATTATTCTTTCTCCTAAGAGAAATCATCCCTTAAACTTATTTGTCGGGACAAAAATAAGTATTGTACAAGCATACTATGCCTGCTTTAGCACAAATAGATTCATTTTCAATTTGCCTGTGAGGATAAGCATATCCAATTGTTCACAGAGGAAAACACTGACTTTTTGGTAAAAGAAAATGCATTTCCCATATATTTTTTGTTATCAGGGATCCCACAAGTGCCAGATCTCAGATTTAGTATCTTTCCCTAGTGCATACAGAAAGGGCAAGCTTACAGATGGGACTTTGACTGATGGGAGGAGAGTAAAGATATCCAGCATTTTTCCTTTTACCATGAAAACCCTTTTTGTCATATGGTTTGGTATTGCTGATTGTTCACTGTGTAAAATATGGCTACTTTATAATTGCTGCAAATATTTATCTTTACTACCAAATATGCCTTCATGTACATTTCAACAAATGACTTCTGCTTGAAAACACTATTGAGCATATTTCTCTGAAAACCAATATTTTAATTCATTTTTTTTTTGCAACTAACATTCAAGAGAGACAGCTCTTGTTTACAGAGTAACTGAGTTTAGCATTATGGTTAACAATGTTTAACAACAGCTAACTTAAAATGCAAACATTTAAATACTGAAGTTTAACTGTTAGGGTGCCAAGCACAGACACAGCTAAAGCACACACACACAAAATACTACAACTATCTTTCTTATGGCTTGTCTTGCCTATATCTTCAACCACCACTGAAATGCTGGCGTCCTTCCATGGGGCCCAAGAATCAGTCCCCCTGAGGTTATGAAAACCAAGTTTTAGTAAAATGTCTTATGTGATTACACACATAGAACCTGATTGGAAAAAAAAAAAAAAAAAACAAATAACCAAATGAGTTCTGTGTAAGGAAGTATGCTATGACAAAATAACAAACTGATTAGGTCGATTCAGTCAAGTAACCAATCATTTCAGCAGGAAAAAACAAATCACTCAAATAAGCTGTTTCACTGAATTGATTGACCCATTAATCATTTCTCAAAATGGAAAACAGTAGTAACACATTTTAGACATCATCTAAAATGAACAACCTCTGTGTCTTGACTCCTTATAGGGGTCTCTACATTCAAAGATAAATCAGCTTATTTTATTATTATTATTATTATTCTAGGATAAGAATGATTCCAACTGTTGCATTATTAACAGTCCGAATAGATTGGATTTGGACTTGTTCTTTTAAAGTGTTTAATTTCCATAAATACTTTTGTTTCAAAAGAACTCCATATTTTTAATGGCCAAAAAGCTTTTTTTTTTTTTTTTTAACACAAAGCCAAATATTTGCCTTGCACAAAAATGTAGGCACAGAGTGGACGGGTAAACTAATAAAGTTCCTCTAAGTTTATTGACAAAAATGCTAAAAGAGAAAGAATGAGAAATACAGAGACAGAGAAAGAAAAGGCATCATTTAGCAGAATCAACATAGGCTGATTTCATTTTTAAAAATTGAACGAACAAGTAAATACAAACTTAAAAAAAATTATCAAAAACAAAACACGATGTTTGAGAAGAACACAAATAATTTTAGTTACTCTAATTATATTCTTTCATGGTCTTTACAGAATATCATTAACTTCTACCATTATTATGAATACTCTAAAAATTGATGAATTTTGTCAGGTGGATAAGACTTTTAATAATGCAAGTTGCTAAGGAAAAAAAAGAACCATAAAAAAAGTAAAGAAAAGAAAAGACAAAACCTAATAAAATTTTATTGACATGTTGCCTTAAATCACAAAACAAAGGTTTCTGTTACACAATGGCAGAGATACATTTGTAGACAGAGCCAGGGAGACTCCTCCTGATACTCTGATTGACCTTCGGAAGTTACTTAATGTCTATCTGTATGCTTACTTTCCCATTCTGTAAAGTGGGGATAATGATACATGCCAACCACCTCACAGAAATGCTGTCAAGGAGACACATTTTATAAAGTGCTCCGATCTCCTTGGACGAAAATTGTTATATCACTAGCAAGTATGATCACTGTTATTTATGACTATTCAGGTCTTTAAGTCTAAATTTGAAAAATGGCCTCATCTGGTTTTCTGAATTTGCCTGGCAACTTTTGTGAACACAACTGGTGGTTCCCATACCTTTCATAAGCACATTTAGTTATATCTATACTTAGTGCTAATGATTCCCAGATTTCAAATCTAGATCAATGTATTTTCTGAGAAGTTTCTTCAATCTGAAATCTACTTCTTCTTAAGGTCTGACAGTTCCAGTTGCTTAACCTCTGAGGGATGGCAAAGGCCCTTTTTACTCAGAGCTTATTCAATTCTTGAAATACCAACTATTCTAGAGTAAGTTTTCCATGTTTTTTTTTTTTTTCTATTTATACATTTTTTTTTAAATGCCTCCCATTCGAGTTCTATTATGAAGATATACAGGAATATTGAGTACGAATACAGGAATGTTTAGTAATAAAGGACCCTGGGATTGTCCTGCATACAGAAGGCATGAGATCCCAGGGAACATGGATTGACTGGGCTGAATATTACGTATCCTCTTGGACTATATTACACAATCAGGTCTAAACTTAAATAACAAACATTAATGCAATTAGTCAATGTGTGCTTTATGAAGTGATTAGACAACTGTATGCATTTCCTGACTCCATAATTCTTAAAGCCTACTCAAATTTTATTTACAAATGTGTGTGAACATGCTATTATGCTATGAGGAAAACAACTTCCCTGAGTACAAGGCTGGTTTTCACAGATCTTGGCCTTCCCGGGTCTAATATGAGTGTCTCGTGCAGAGGAAAAACCTAATAACTGCTTGTTGAATCAAATTGCCAAAGTTCTTTTCCTCACCCAAGAATATGCCTGGAATATTGGCATTATAGCCTCAACAGTTCTCAATTTTGCCCGATTATAATTGGTTCACTTTCTCACAAAAATATGTGAAGAATCATCACTTGTTACACATATTTAATTTTTCTGGAATATTTCCATAAGCTATGTAGGAACAGCACTCAATAATTTCTTGTTGTTGTTATCTATTATTTATGTATGAAGAAATTCCCTCCCCTCCAATAAAGATTAGTAACTCTTGGGCAACTTGCCACCTTAATATGGGGGTTCTTAAACCTGGGGTCAGTGGACCTGTTTTTTCTTTTTAATTTTTGATTTCTGTGTTTCAATATAATTAGCATTCTTTTTAAATCCTATATATTTTGTTCTATGCATTTTTTAAAAATCTAAGAAGAGGTCTATAATCTCCACTTAACTACCAAAGAGTTCCATGAGACAAAATAATAATAATAACAAAATTAAAAATTCCCAGGATATTGGGAGGCTGTGATTTGCCCAGGGTTCCATGGACAGTATGGGTCTGAGGTGTGTGTCCTAATTCTCTATCCACTGTGGCAAACTAACTTTCTACTTTCATTTGATAGAATCCAAGTAGGATTAATGAACTGAAGGGTGATCGATGAAGGCAATGTATGAATGCATCAAGTCCTATACACAACAGTCTGTGGCTGTGATTGTGTTTATTTAACATGATAAAAGACTAGCTAGTCAAGTTCTTAAAAAGAGAAAAAAAAACACTCAAAACAATTATTTGGTGGTATATTGATATGACAGTGGACTGACCTATGTTTTTCATTTGTGATCCACTATATTATCTGCATATTTATCCCAACTTTTATTTGAAATACAGACTAACAACATAGAGTGAATTTAAAAATCCAATAACCATTCAATGTGATCAACAAAGCCACTGAAATTAAAAGAAGGAAATCCATGTCTTTAGGTCCAAATCAAATATGCTAGAATGAAAGTACACATTAAGTCACACTGCTACTGCTGATACATAATTTTGTGAACTAGAGACAGACAGACACACTCAGAGAGAGAGAGAGACATATTGAGAACAAGAATAGCAGCAAAAACAGAAACAGCACCCCTTCTGAGGCCTAGAAACAGGTCACAAGACAATTAAAATAGAAAAAAAAAAAAAAAAAAAAAGCCCCAGACAAGAACCTTCTCATTAGATTAGCAACATTCTTTCTGCTTATTTCATAAGCACACAAACACTATGAAGCCTACCTTATATTATGTGGGCTTTAATTTAACATTTACACAAAAAACATTATTAAATGACAATATGGACTGATAGACTAGAAAACAAACTCTTCCAGTCATTAAGCAAAAATCTATTACTCTCAAAAGAGAAAATTAAAAGGGTAGCCCCAAATCCAAGTGAGTACAACAATAATGCTGGAATGATAAAGCTTAGACATTGAAGTGGACTAGAGAATTAATCAGAATAAGAAGAATCCTGCCTTTCCTAGACAGATATTTTTGGCACCAACTAGCTAAAAACACATTGTCCATAGTCGTATTTTAATGAGAATGCATTTTTCCACTAAAAGTAGATTCAAGAAAATTAAATTTAGCCCTAATTCATCAAGCTATATTAGTCGCTCTGAAAATTTCTAAATTTAAAATCAAATAATCATTTTACTTTCCAACAAGGTCAAAAGAACAACACTAATGAGCACTGACATCACAGTGATCTATCTGGCAGTCTCTGTTCAGCGGTTACATCAGTGTTGCTTGTTGCTATGGTGCTTAACTGACTATTAATTTCTGAAAGAAGGTGATTATAAAGCAGCCAGATGAACATCAATTGGATGACACCACTTCAGTACAGACATTGACATGTGTTACTCTGGTTTGCAGCAAGTTAGTTTTATGAATCACCACCTTTTGTGATGTTAATATTCCCTTCTAACTTTAAATCTATAAGAGTCAACAACAACAACAAAAAGTTGGCATTCCATTCAGATGATAAAAGTGTTCTACTGCTTAAAGAGGAAAAATGATTCTGTGAGCCATCATTCAAGACCTTTTTTCCCTCTTGAGGGCTCCAAAATATATGCTATGATTAAAAAAAAAAAAGTATGTAAAAAAAAAACAATCCAATTAAAATGCTTCCAATATATAGTCTTGCAAGGTACAGTCTTATATACCCACACATATGTATATTTGTGTATTTATAGATTTAAATATATTTTGACTAAATGCATTTACCTTTTTAGGTTACTGTAAAGCAATCTTCAGTTACAGCCACCCCAGAAGGTCACTTCTTACCCTGAAGTCAAAAGAGAACATCACAATGTGAATGTCAGTAATATTAGCAACAAATCCTGATGCTTTTTTTTTTTTTTTTTTTTTTTTTTTGCTGGACAGGGCTTGGGAGGAATAAGCATAGGCAAATCAACAAAGAATTCTTATATACTTAATGGTGAATGACATAGAGGCTCAACCAAAAAAACTAATGAAGCGACAAGAAAGTAACTGATCAGTCCCTGTCACTGATGGGTTTTTCAAAGTTCATAAGAAAAACTTTGTTGGAAAAAGCAAAGATGAAACATTCTTATTCTCTCTTAAATGTCCTTAGTCTTGACATGCATTAATTTATTTTCATGTCAAATTATATATGACTCATAACCCTTTGTTTTTGGAAACCAGACTGCTCCTTGAATGTGTCTAGTTAATGTTTTACAGTCACCCTAATTTCATTAAAGGCCTCTCTCTCTTTTTTCTCCTAAAGGGAATCAGTTATTATAGACAAGTTGCTTTATGCTATTCTAGCCCTTTCCGAATGAATCAAAATACCAGTTTTCAATTTGGGGGTGGGGGTGGGTAGAGGAAGGGATTTCCTTTTGAAGTTATTTAGAGACCATTTTTTAAACTTCACCTAGCTAGTAAGATAAATAAAAATGGTTTTCAGCAAATGAAATAAATCCTTGGGAAACACAAAGAATAGAACATGTTTTCTTCCCACATATATGACTGCATCTTGTGTACTGTCTTATGCAAAACAGTATGTAATCCTTTAAGAAACATGACAATCTGCCACTTTCTGTCCATGTAATTGGGATCAACATATGGTACAAGGGAAAAGAAAAACATTTGTTTATTAATTTAGATCAAGTTACTAACTCAGATTACTAGCAGGGTTCAAGATTAATTCCACACCAATTGACCAAATGCTCAAGTATTTTATTATAAAATGGTGAAATTATAACATCATTTTACTAAAATGTTAATATCCTGTTACACACAGTTCAGATCAATATTAATAAAGTATCTTTAATTTTATGAAGAATACTCCAGATC
The DNA here is from genome assembly GCF_016432865.1 of Antechinus flavipes. NCBI lineage: Eukaryota > Metazoa > Chordata > Mammalia > Dasyuromorphia > Dasyuridae > Antechinus > Antechinus flavipes. The sequence goes on from NC_067398.1 coordinate 31,928,210, forward strand.
TAGTTTGTCTCTGCTATCTTTTCTGAATGTAGAAAAAAAATCCAAATGAGAAACATTTTGCTTTATGAGGATCAAAAAGGAAAAGAAGAAGAAAAAAAAAAAGAGGTTCTTTGGTGTGTACTATTTTTGAGAAATTGATCTAAGGCCAATTTTTGACATTTTCACAAGCAAGTGCAGATTCTTGCCATTAAAACTGGAAGGGAAAAAAATACCCTCTGAGTGAAATCATAATTTTCATGTTTACTGTAGGAGGAAACTAGAGGGTTTTGCCCCAACAGTTCACCATTTAGGTGGGGGAAAACCCCAGCTTTGTGTCATATATTATTATTTTGCAACTTGTGAAAAAGGCTTTTTGCTTTTATACACAAAAGATTCAAAGCAAAAATGAAAATTGTGGTTCTTTTTTGCTGAACTATGTCACTATGATTGCTTCATCCAGTGGTAAAAACTCCCTCATACGGGACTAATGATGATTAGGACTGAAAACATTAAGGAATGACTACATTCTGCAGTTTTTCTTTTCTTTTCTTTTCTTTTCTTTTCTTTTTTTTTTTTCATAGTACAGAATGGAACCACAAAATCGTTACAGCCAATAACTTAAGAGCTCAGTGGTGATATTCACAAACAACTTATAATAAATATCATATAAACACAAGCAATTTCACCTAAACCTTTCATCCACTCTTAAAATAACTGAACTTTTAGCATGTTCTATTAAATACAAAGCAATAAAGGCTTCCCCCTTGCTTCTTGAGATTCTATACTATATATGTACGTTAAACTAATTTTCCTGTTTATCTCTTGAGCTCTATTTTTTGCATGTTTGGCAGTGAAACCTGTGGTATTGTGTTTTGCAATGCAGATAAGGTTTGCTATCACATAGAACTGGGAAACAAGTGGACAATATTAAAATTTAATTTTTTAAAAACTGCTGAAAATGCCTCCTTCGAATAAGGTTATCTCTAGTATTGCTTGCAAACCTGCAGCACCAATTTCTGTTAGTTACTAGGCCCATTTCCCTTTTTGCCTTTACAGCAAGTAAGTAAAAGTAATATGGACAAGAAAATGACTTAAACAAAAATACATTAGTCCAACCTTAATTATTTTCATAGTATGATAGTCATTTGAGCAATAATCATAAAAGAGAGATTATATGATAAGCAAACACCCTTTATTTTAAACTGATCCTCAAACAAGATAAGCTATATTATTCTCTAAATTCACCTTGTGAAATCTGACTGTCCTGTGTAAATCATGGTGATTTTTTTAGTTTATGGTTTCATTATTTTTACAAGCGCATGCATTTGATGAGTATGTGTCTAAATGAAGCCTGCATGCTAAAATACATCACAAAACTATCCCCACAGTCCCTCTCCCTATCGTGCATTCTCAAGGAATTAAGTTGTGTGGGCATACTGGCAAATTAACTTGAAGGATATTTTTGTTAGCATCACACAGACAAGATTAATAGTTCATTAGTTGTTTGCTATCACGCTAAACTAACCAGTGTGTCAGGAAAGACAAGAAAATAAAAAATCGGAGATGGCCCAAAAAGCTTGCCACTGACAACAAGATACTTGCCAATAGAATCTGAAATCTCAAACTAGGAAGAAATATTTCCATTCCATCAATTTTGAAGCATAAAACATTAGTTTCAGAATCTTAGTTATAATTTTATTTTTATAAACTTTCTTTTCTCTCAATAAAGCACACTGAACATTTCCCATTTCAAATACTGACTTGGTTGCTTTACTGACAGCTCTAAAATATCAGAACTGAATTAAAATGATCATTAAGAGCTTTAAGTAAAAGAGAAACAATAAAAGCAATAATAAAGATTTTTTTTTTCCAAATCACCTGTCTTGTCAGTGATCTCGGAAAAAGCAGCTGTGCGAAACTAAAGTTATCTTCATATGGAAAGAGAAGAAGTTTTACTCTATTTTTATTATTATTTTAAAACAAGGGGAAGAGACATGATGACATCAACTTATAAGATTTTATTTTATCCTAGGCAATAGTCCAGAGGTCTTTTCAGCATCTTGCAATATTCTTCACCTAAGGTAATACTATGGACAATGATGCTGACAGACAATACCTCTTTCTTCAAACCTTAGACTATCAGCTGGAGGCAAGAAGGCACCAGCCTGGACATGCATGTTAGTGAATGCATGGGAACGGAGCTCCCATCACCCCAAGGAAATTCACAACACAGATAGCCACTTTACCACAACTACCATGTGAATAATTTTTTTTTCCCCAAATCATCCTTTTGAATTATTTTAAGCTGTGGGTTACTAAAAAGGCTTTGCCAGCTATCTGGAATGAGGCACAGGTAAATATGGAAGGCAATGATGTCCATTATATAAGGAGAAATGGACATCCTCTATATTCTCACTCTCATTAAAATAACACCCATTTTCACCTGTATCGTGTGGACAAATCTAACAATAGAACCAGGGTTGCTCGACTGGGTTTATACAGTTGTAAGTCTACATCTCAACAAGTGATCTGAATGAAGATAAATAGATTTCAGTCTTTTGCCAACTTCATGTTTAATTCAGGATTAAAACCCTGGTTATGAATCTTATAATTTTCAGGGATGAGCTGCTTATTCCTTGAAAAGACCTATGTGACTCCTTCAGATGTCCTATAGCATGGAATGATATTCCCTTAAGAAGGCCCAAAAGAGAGAGCCAGAATCAGCTATCTTTCCAGGCCTGGGGTCTCTTTAAATAGCACCAGTGCTTTGGTTAACATCAATCTTAAACTGTTTTGTGGATTTCACTTTTCTTGTTTTTCAAAGATTTTTTAAAAAGATAAGCTCTTCTAACAATTTACTCTGCTTACTGAGAGGTCCTAACCCAAGGTTAGAACACAGCTCCCCAGCACTCAGACAAGAAACTCTCCTTCATCCACCCCCCCTCCCCAAGAAAAAATGCAGACAAGCCTCAAGGGGTCCTAAGCATAATGCCTCCATACCCCCCCAGTAATTCGCTAAGAGGAGCTTTCCATTTAAAGGCGTCTAGGTCCTCTCAGCCAGTTCCAGGGCTCACATTTGTGCAAAGTGGCAAGCTGACAGGCTTTAGACCAGACGCAAGCTTGGTGGGTGACAAATTCCCCATTTTGCCCCAAATGTTTATCTCAGTCATCAGAGAGGCACCTTCTTTTATGGATCCCTCTGCTCTCATTTCTTCTCACTTCACTCAGGTCAGCTTCCATTCAGATTCCCTTTCCTGGCCCTTGGGACCTCCCCCAAATCAGACGCTGCCCCAGGAGGCAAGCAAGAAGAGCACCAAATCCTGGTTCCCCTAAATAAAATCAGTTTCGTGTGATGCAGCCGCCCGCAACAGCCTAACCATTTTCACATGAAAAGCCTCCAATCTGGCATGGAACCAGCCACTCGGAGTGTGCCCATCTTGTTTGGAAAACCGACTTTCTCTTACCTTACAAAGAAGTAAACCCCCTGGTCATGGTCATGTGGAAATATTTTATAGGTATCCTTTAACAGTCTTTAAATGTTGAAACCTAAAAACAATATTTGCTGTTTTACCTTTGAAGCTTTAACAAAAGCTTTGTTTTAGCTTTTACCTCAGTGTGCAATAAGAGTTAATAATCAAATCCGTCCCAACCCCCACAGATGTTAAACAAAAAGATAAAAGAAATGCAAATAGCTATTGTCATGGAAAGTTAAAGTACCTGTCTGTATTTTTAAGTGAAAACTATTATCTCTATCAATCAAAATTTAAGAATACAATAGCGCTAATCACAGAAGGTGCTTTGACTGAGTTACTTTTCCCCATAAAAAGTATTTTTCCCCCTTAAAAAATCAGGAATAAAAGCAATATACTTACAATTAGCTATGGTATTTGTAATTTTGTTATTAAGAACCTTCAGCAAGCTCATTGTTAATCAGTGCTTCTAAGTCTGGAGGCTGATTCGCACCCAAGAAGACCCAAAGTCCCTACATATTTTCAGAAGGTTGATGAAATTTTATTTAAATTCTCACACTTTCCAACATGTGGTGGAACAGCACACTCTTCTGTTGAGATGAGTTAGTCAAAAGGAGGAAAGAGTTAATTGGGAACTAAAACTCTTTCTGGTGTGCCCTGGGTCCCCTAGCCAAAGCACTCATCAGAATCTGTTCATTACACATTTTGCTGGGAAGTTGGGCCCTTTCTATTTGGGGGTGTTCAAAAATATTTTGATCCTATTTCCCTAGAAAAGGGAAGAGTCTTTTACAACTCTCTCAATTTTAACAGTGCACAGGCTAAAGGTACACTGCAAGGATTTCCAAGAAACTGGAAAAGGGGGGGGGGGGCAGGAGAAAGGTTAGGAGTTCCTCGATTTTTAAAGATTATTAGTAACTAAAGATCGAGGTTTCTGGGCATTGCAAAAGAACAAGACTGAGCAATAACCTACATCATAATGCAAAGAAGTCCAGATTAAAATTCCTACAGTAAATACTTAACCTAGGATGCCATTATGCACGCACACACACACACACACACACACACACACACACACACACACACAACTCTTCTCCTGGATGGATGTCTCCCACACAGAGGCAGTAGGACTATCTTTTTTTTTTTTTTTCCCCTGAAAGATCAGGTTTCCCACTCTATAGTCCTGGTACTCTGTGCATCATGGCTAACATCTCTAGTGTGCTATTAATATCAATGAAGAGACGATTCAATTTCCACATCAGAAAAACCTTCCTATTACAGCACAGCCGTTCTGGTGAGGACCCTGGCGAGGGAGACAATAAAGACCAGAGTTTTCTTGCTGCTGCTTTTACAGTTCTGTCTTGCATACTGTTTGAAAGCTTTTAGCAAACAATGGAAGCATTATCTGCAGGATAGTTACAAAACAGGATTTGTTAGTACGAAGAATAATAAAGCTGCTCTCCTATTTTTAAAGAGGCTACCGTCTGCGATCCCGAATTTCGCTTTCTCTTCTAAGGCAGCACCCTGCAGAAGCACCTGTACTGGAATCGGCGCTCTAAAGTCCGCACGAGCACCCTCTTCCCCTCCCCCCAAATTGACCAGGAGGGCCGGAGGGAGGGAGGGATCTAAGCCAGGCAGGAAGATCTTTTGTCTTAAAACTGGTGCACTGATAAAACGAAATGAAAGTAGCCGACTCTGCTCTAGCACCAACTTACCCATTAATGGTGAGAGGCGAAGCGAGTTGTAGGCTAATTTGCACCCAACTGTAGAAAGTTAAGAGTTGGAAAGCCACTGAGGCTCTCCCCGCTCGCAGGACTCCCACCACTGGCGGCGGGGTGAGGAAGGACTGAAGGTATGTGGTCTAAACACAACAAAAGCCACTGCCTTACTCGAGATTAAATATGCAGGAAGAGGCCCCCTTTGCATAAACACAAACACTCAGCAAATGAGTAACTGGCTGTGCTGGGACGCCCGCTGAGCACTCTACCTGTCCGAGGCTCCCCCAAGTCAGGGAGCCTCCTCCGAAGGACACGAACTAAAGGGTGAGACACCGAAATGTCGCCTTGCTACAATAACAATGAACAAATAAACTGGATTCATCAGCAATTAAGACTTCCACTAAGAGAAATGGAGGCAGTTCTCGAGTTACTCTCAGATCCAAAAAGAAGAAGAAATTAATACACTACAGCATTATTGGGGTTTACTGGAGATAAGAGTTAGGTCTCAGGGAGCTTTCCTTAAAAACAACAGCCATCAAACCCCCCACTATCCGAAGCCAACAGTCTCCGTTCAGTTACCAAGCCCGGCCAGGGAAACCCCTTCATTTTCTCAAAAGTATCCATTATAAACCACCACCAGTTTTTCTCATCTCTCCATTTTTTACTTAACATGGGAAAGCATAAACAAAAAAGCTACTTTAAAAAAAAATCCTCAATTTCGCTAATCATTTAGAGAAATGGTCTTCGAAGTTTTTCTAAAACATATCCCAAAAGGTTTCTTCCCAAATGTCATGAAATATCAACCAACCGGAACCATCCATTTCAACAGGCTTTTGGGGATGATATTTTTTCCCCCTCAATAGTCTTAACGACTTATCATTTCTATTTCATAATATAACTACAATCAACAACTATGCCTGGCCTGGATAGGATCTATCAGTGGGATTTAAAAAACACAAAACAAAAACAAAATTTAAAAAACAACAACAACAACAACAACAATAACAACAAGCAAAAACAACCTGAGGGTAACTGGAATCTGGATGGCTTCTTGGTTTCAGCTCATGGGACATCAAATCACATTATTGCCTTTCTCCACCTACAAGTTAAATCTTTCTACTAATTATTTTTCAACTAAACAGAATACAGTAATTGCTACTAAAATATAAATAACACTCAACTTCTTTATGGTTTTGTATAGCATGGAATATTAACCTTTTTCTATGTCACGGTCCCCACTGGCAGTGACTGAGGAAGATTATGTACCCCTTCTTAGAATATTTCTAAGAATGAAATCAAATATGTAGAATTACAAAGAAAACCAATTATATTGAAATGTAATTATCAAAACATTTTAAAAAACAAGTTCACAGATGGCTGGGTGAGAACTCTTGCTGGACAGTATATAGTTGGTAAAAAGTGGTAGTGCTGCCTTAGAGGGTCTACTTTAATCTTTGGGCTTAAAAGCTCAATCATAGATTCGATATACTTAGAAACAATTCTTTGCAGGTGGCCCGGTCCAGGTGTTTCAAACACTGTGTCACTATTTCAACATATTATTAATATTATTAGGCTAACCCATTTAATTACCCTGCTTTGAATTCCTGCAGAGTAGAGTAGATTACATTTTTTTTCTTCACTAAAAAGAAAAAAAAAATCATAGAAAATGATAAACTGGGAGTGGGGAAGGCAAGGGAAGGGAAGCAAACTGAGTCTGAAAGGCCCAGATGGATACAAATAAATTATCTGCAAGAATTTAGAATTTTAGAGTGCTCACTATTTTTGCCTTGAAATGACCTTCTAAATAAGGTGTTAGATAAGACGATTTCCTAGATTATGGTGATCTAACCTTGATGCAAATAAACCATAGAACAAAATTTAATCAGTATATCACTGTGAAAAAGCCTTTGTCCATCCCAATGGAGCTTCTAATGACTGTTTTGGCAGTTCTGGCTGGTAGTTATGCCTCCCAGCTCATATATATCTCATACTGGTTGAGCAAGCTAATGGAACTGCTGTTAGTGGAATCCAATATTAATGCCCTGTATCGTGCAAAACTGGATGCAACAGAATATATTATACAATTATAGGTAGTATCTAATTCCATAGGTATTAGATACTGTACTCTAAATTAATATTTTAATAAGGAAAGTGAAATAAATACTACATTACAGGTAAGATATCTATGCGTTTGCATTGTGTATCTGCCAGGCTTCTTGCTGAAAGAGCACGGGGGATGGAGCTCACCGAACAGACACAGGACTCTTGACAAAAATCTGTAGGCAAGATTTAGATGCTGAATGACACATACGGATGCACAGAGTCAAAGATGTCATCTTCACGAGAGTTCCACTTGCTGTGAGTTTGAGAGCAAAATGAGGCAAAAAAAAAAAAAAAAAAAAAAGAAAGAAAGAAAGGAGGGGGAGAGTGGAATGAGACCTCCAGAAAATAAACAGGGTGTACAGTTTCAAAGGCTACAGACACAGACATTTCATTGTTCAAGCCAATTATCAGTGGAAAATAATAACAACAGATGGATTCAGAGTCACTGACTTTTCATATGCACTGCATCGCTACAGAACAGATGATGAAATACGAGAGCTAGCTCCAAAAGGCAAAACATCTTTCAGTAAAAGAACTCTCTACTCCAGATGGGGACCTTCGAAGGCAGCTGATTATCTTCTTATAATGTTGTAAGATAGACTTACTCAAACATTGCAAGAACTGATCAGATAGGATGAGCACAATGGGCGCATTATTGGGAAGACTTGCTTTAGACCGGTGGCAAAACCAGCCAGGGATTTCAATAAGGTTAGGACTGTGAGTTTCCTGTTTTCTCATTAAGTACTGCTGGTTCCAAATAAAACTTGAAACTCGTGCCCAAAAAGAGCACAAATGCCTCCCAAGGAAGATGCATGTGTGCCCATCACTGGTCTGCGTGGACTAAAAAGAAGAAGAAGAAGTCTGGACTGTAAAAAGGACATTTGCAATTATTCTGACGCATTCCAGTATAATTGAAAAAAAAAATACATAGAGCTTTAAAGCAACTTCCTATAAAAAGCTCTCATGAATATACAGCTCTTTCAGCTAAGTCAGAGAAACCTTTTTAAAAATACCTCTCCCCTTTGATGGAAAACAAAGAATAATTTACTGGCAGTGGGAAATAAGTGTAAATTTTAGTGGCATGGGTGATAAGCACTTCCAACAAATGTCAAAGAAACATCCAGTTAAAAACCATCTACCTATCATGGCTGTCTACCACTCAGCCGAAATACCACAAAGTATGTATTTTTGATAACATGCAACAGGTAAACCACAATAATAAGTAATGGAAAAAGTTAGCTCATTATTAACTGGATAGTTTTTTTATCCTGGAATAGTAATGCCAACCACCTCCTAACTCCACAGAACATTTCTAAAAGTTCAAAATGTTACTTAAAAATATGGTTTTAATCTCTGTATTAAAAAAAGATCTGATCCTGCTACTATTTACTAACATATTTAACATTTAAAAACATTTTTATGAACACACTGTTGACTTCACAAGTTTACAAAAACGTAAGGAATTTTTTTTTAAAAGCAAGGCTTTTCTTTTAATGTACTTTGTCAAAAGTAAATCCATAGCAGAACACCCAAGCACAGAGAAAAATGTTGCCAAGGGCAAAATTCTGCAACTGCTTTAAGAAGCAAACAATAACACCAAAGATGTGTAATGCAACCATCTGGCTCTACTCATGCTATCTCAATCCCCAAACTTTATCCCCCACCCCCTTAACCAACCCACACCAATGCCACAAAACCAAATGGCACCACTTATGTTTCCTGCCCAATACATTTACACCATGTATTTAGAATGCAAACGTATAAGAAGATTTTTGCATATTCATTTTTAAATTTTCCTTTTAGTTGGTACTTTTAATTTTTTTGAGGGGGGGAATTGTTATTTTTTTGGTGGGAGAACAATGCTGATTCACAACTAGAAATTCCTTGGAAAATCAATCTGATGCTTACTGTGATGAAACTATTTGAATACTATTATATTGTGACAGGCTATTCCCCCCTCCCCATTCTTCTTTTGTTTGGGGCTGCCCCCGTGACCAGTGCCAGTCACTCAGTCAGTAAGTGTTTGTTTAGCAATGGCTTCCTGTGGTGCCAGCCACTGTGCTAAACTTGAGGTATACAAAGAAAGGTGAAAACATGGAGCCCTGCCCTCAGGGAGCTCCCATTCTGATGGCAGAGATAACAGGCAAACAGCTCTGCACATCTAAGGCATAGAATTTCAGAGGAGATCTGGGATGGAGGAAGATCATAAAATTATCCCGATGAAATGCATATATTTTGTTATTCAGTTTTTGTCATTTCATTTGAAATTTTACAACTCTGATTTTTCAAGGACTATAATTTGGCTACATGGCTGCAATATTTACACGATGTTCTCCTTCATGGGTAGCAAAGGCTGAAAAAAGTTTAGCCAGAAACTCCTCACTAAAATTTCTTCATACTTCATTGTTTCAAATAGTCAGAAGTCTATTTTTTTTTCTCTTATTGCTAGCAAACAGGATCCCTGTCTGAATGTAACACTAAACAAGGGTATATATGGATTTACATCGGGGAAAAAGCCTCCTCAGTAGACAGCTACTTTCACCACGTGGCTCCCTTCTAGATCAAAGCTCCAAGATACACATTAACCAGGATGTCCTTCCAAAGATGCAACTGTACTAAAAATGAGTAGGAAAAGTGGACCTTCAAGGGGAAGCTCTCCTTGGTTTTAGGCCTTTTTGGAATGGTTGAAAATGAGTTTTCAGTGGACCCCCAGGCAAAAAGAGATTTACACCATGAGCATCATCTAATGGGCTTCTCTGTTATCCTGGTAGCATTACTTCTCCATTTCCTATCGAGCACTTTCCATGTTCTGGGATGAAGTCGGCCTTGCCAGCTTTTACTGGGATCAGCCAGAGGGAGGCTGTCTTTTGGCTCCCTTACTGGATGTACTGCCCAGGGACCACAGAAGTCCCGGGTTTGAGACTGCAGTGGTAATCTGTAGGACACACACAGTGAATCCAGCCACCGGATGGGGGACTCCGCTAATTGCTTAAGTCTGCTCGAGTGTCTGGCCACCAGTTGGCAGACACAACACATGGCCGCTTACCAGGCATAGGTTAGCACAGCTGGAGCCAGATGACAAGCTATTAAAGATATTCTTCCAGTGGCCACATCTGGCTCCTTGGCATGCTGAAAATTGCAGCTGAACTGGAGTTCTTTCAGTGCTGTCTCTCTGAGTGGGGTGAAGCAGCAGACAGGACATTCAAGTTAACTCTGGCTCTTCAATTTGGGGCTATTCACTCTGTGGTCACATACACCACACCATCTGAGCTGGACTGCACCACACAAGAACGCCTTTGTTGCTGCACATCTCTGTCACTGAGTGGCTTCCCTTCCCAGAGTCCCATCTGGCTCCTCACAGGGATCTCCCTGAGCTGCAACCGTAGAGCCAACTCTGACCGGAGGCAGATTGGCTCGGGGACCATTAAATGGAAGGATGAGTGAACTCAGTTTAACACTGTCAGTGTACCTGAAAAGAATTCAGATGATGCCATACATGGAAATTAATGTCACCTAGCACCTACTCACTGCGTTCCCAGTTTAAAAGGAATTAGACTTTGAAAACTTGGCAATTCCCAGAATTTAGGAGTACCCTTACCCCCACCTCTCAGACAGAAAATTGCTATCTAGGCATCAGGAAAAATGCTGAGGCTTCTTCCCTTCCATCCTTTCCTAAGTATTTCCGTTCTCTTGTTTTATTTTATTTTTTTAAATTTAGCCCCTATCCTGAAAACAGTTCCATTATACATCATTCAGCAAGCACTCTGCTTTATATCAATTTTTGCTGTTGTCAAGACACTGAAATTTGTTTTTAGCTGGAAACATCCTTGTGTTCAAACATTTAGAATTGGAAGGTATCTTAAACACCATCTAGAACATGATGAGGAAGCCAAGACCCAGAGAAGTAAAGAGATCTCTTTGGAGGTCACATTCTGATACCGTAGGGAACCTTATGGAGAAAAAAAAAAGTCATGCTATGCTATACTTCCCAAGGAGCAAGAGGGGAGTTCTGGGAAGGAGAAATCATTTAACCAATCAGTAGGCATTTATTAAGCACCTACTATGTGCCAGAAATAGTTCAACAGAACAATAATCACTAGCCTCAAAGTGGTAATATTTGGGACAATTCAATTAGGACAATTCTGCCATTTTCTGCATTTTGATGTCATTTACATCTTCTTACTCAATGTTCCTACCTTATCATTGCTTACACAAGCCTCTTTCTTTCTAGATTCTGTGTATTTCTAAAGCCTGGAATATTCTCCCTCCTCATCTCATTCCCAGTCTTAACCCAGATCTCAATATTTACAAGAAGTCTTTCTTCTTTAATCCCAGTGCCTTCCTTCTGAGATGATCACCCTAAATGTGTCTCCTCACTAGCTTGTTGGCATCTAATTGTTAGTGCCTGCTGCCTTCTCCAACAGAACGAGCTCTTTGAGACCAGGCACTACTTCTGGTTTTCTTTGGAACTCTGAGCTTAGCACCCAGCCATCAGAGGAATTTCATAATTGTTTGTTGACTCAGTAAGGTAATTTTGGGAAAGTAGATGAAAATAACTTGAGGGGAGAAAGACACAATAACTTGCAGGTGGCTTTGACCTGCTTAATATATGTATTTAATCAGAGGAACAGCACTCCAAAGTAGACTAAAGGAAGTTGAGGTTGTAGCAGGAACTGGCTCTTTTCCTTTTTTTTCCCCTTTGGCAAAAATCAAGTTTATTTAGGGGAAGATTTTACAGACAAAATGAAGGGATACAATAGACAGCAAGAATAATAAATATGAAATTGAGTTGAGAGAGCACATAGTTAGACTACCAGTTAGCCAGAGTGAGGAGAACGACACCATTAGAAGGAAGGCACTATGAGGAAGGAGAGAGCAACCTCATAGTGGACTTAGCCCTGAAAAGAACTTAGCCAAACTAGTCCTTTTCTCTGTTATTTAAAACAGGAAGAGGGTATTGTACCTCTAAAATAAGGAATGTTCCAGAAAGAACTGGAGGCCTTCATTAACACCTCTATCTCCAAAATGCTTTTCCCTCTGTTCTTGGTACCCAATATTCTTTAACAGAAAATGAAGGCAAAGGACTTCGCATTATTGAGTATCTCCAATACATCCAGTATACCTCTTGCTTGCACATAGTGTCTTTCCCATTGGGGCTGGGAGGTCCTTGAGAGCAGCAATGAGTTTTTGCTTTTTTCCTTTCTTTGTATCGCTGGCACTTAACACAGTGCCTGGAATTAAATAGGTGCTTAATAAATGCTCCTTGACTTTTTATCAGACAATCAGACATAAGATCTAAAATATTCCTAAAGGTCACTACAGTGGTTCAAATTCAGAACAAGGAGTAAATGACTAATAACAAATCCTTTTCTAATAGGCAACCAGGTAACAGTAGATAGGGCATTAGGATTTGAATACATTGGATACATGAACATCAGATTCAAATTCCAGGTATGACACTTCCTAGATTCTGAGCAAATCATTTTTATCTCTCGTGTTCTCATCTGTACATTAAGGAGGATAAGAACAAAAAAGTATTTGCTTATTTCATTATCAAATGAGATAAGATATTTAACGCATCTAATAAATCTCAAAGTACTTTTTAAAATGTTAGCTATAAAATAACTGTGTGGACATGTATACATATATTGTATTTAACTTATACTTTAACATATTTAACATGTATTGGTCAATCTGCCATCTAGGGGAAGGAGTGGGGAGAAGGAGGGGGAAAGTTGGAACAAAAAGTTTTGCAATTGTCAATGCTGAAAAATTACCCATGCATATATCTTATAAATAAAAAGCTATAATAAAAATAAAAAATTAAGTGTTAGCTATTATTATTATTGAATAAATATTATTTTATTATTAATAATAAATATTTTATAATAAATTAATATTATTATTGTGACTTGCATTAAGTCATGAAAATTGATTATAATACCTCAATGTAGTCACAGAAGAATAAGTAAATAACATGTATTCGATTTTAAACTTCTTGGGGAGGGTGGTAAATCTAAGCTTCTTGGGGAGAATGCTTCAAAAATATACATTTCTTTTCCATTTTTTTTAAAGCTACAGAAACCTAGAGTCAGGGTTTTGGTCTCTCCTACCACAGCTGGTGGCAAATCCCTATATCCACAGGAGCTGCTGGTGTTACTGTTCACTGGAAGGGCCCTTGAAAACATCTTTGAAGAAGATGGAGGAGGATAGAGGATCTAACCCATTGGTATGGAGATATTCTTGTGATGTTCAAGTCTGTGCATATATTCTGTTACTGATTTGGGATCTTACACACTTTGTTTACCTTTTAAATGCCTCTCAGTTCACCTCTAATGCCACATTTCTTTGCCTTGGCTGAACTATGGCCTCAGAAGAATTACAAGGAGGAACAGGACTGGGTGAAAGGTTCAGTGAACTAATCCATATCTAGTCTATTAACAACAACAAAAGAAGAAGAAGAAAGAAACAAAGAAAGAGAGGGGGGAGGGAAAGGGGGAAGAGAGAGGGGGGAGAGATAGAGAGAGGAGGGGAGGAAGAGAGAGAGAGAGAGAGAGAGAGAAAGAGGGAGGGAGGGGGGAGAGAGAGAGAGAGAGAGAGAGAGGAGAAAGAAGAAGAGAAAGAGAGAAAGAAAGAGAGAAAGAAAGAGAAAGAAAGAGAGAAAGAAAGAAAGAAAGAAAGAGAAAGAAAGAGAAAGAGAGAGAAAGAACAAGAGAAAGAAAGAAAGAAAAGAAAGAAAGAAAAAGAAAAGAAAGAAAGAAGCCTCATATTTTCCATACAGAAATAAGCCCCTTTATAAGAATCACCTTTGGTTTTAATTGCCAATTACTTCTCATGGCTTGTGATCTTTCCCAAGCTTCCTCAAACTTTGGAGCTTGGGATGGGATTGATAGGGTGAATCAGATAATGGAGGGATTTTATTAGAAAGAGAAAATACAAAACAAAAGAAAAGAGCTTATACTACGGTATCTTTCTTGAGGACAATTAACATTCTCACAATCAAAAGGGCTGGGTCATTTCTCAGATTATAGATTAAGAAGAGGAAGGAAATAAACATTTATCAAATTCCTATTATGTGCGACTTTATAAACATTATGTCACTTGGTCCTTGCAAGAGTCCTGGGAGGAAAATGTTATTATCTCCAATTTATAGCCAAGGAAGCTGAAGTAGACAAGGAAAGGGGCACACAGCTAGTGAGGTAGGCTGACTTAGACCTTCAAGCCCCTTGTTATGTACACCGTACACAGATGCACACATTTTCAGATTCTATGTACTGCTCACTTGTGCTGATTTTTTCTTTTTTTCTTTTTTTTTTTTTTTTGGTCTTTAAAAATACTTTGGGTTATATGGAATGGTTTTCTTGGAGGGGAAAGAAAAGAGATATTGGTGAAAATCATGATGATATATTTTTTTTAAATCAATAATTTTTTAAGAGTAAAAAAAAAAAAAATGATTTGACAGTCCATGATTTCAATACCAGCTCTGTTATTTGTTCTCTGTGTGACTTTGCAGAAGTCATCCTACCTCTTGGGGTTTCAGATTCCTCATTTGTAATATGAGGATGGTCTCAAAGTCCCTCCTCAATGAAATTTATGAACTTCACTTACAGTAAGATGAGTTAAGTTTAGGTCATCAAACTGTATTTATGAAATACATTTCCCCTATTCTTTCATTATGTATTTATAATCTGTTTTGTTTTCTCTGCTTGGAAGAATTTATTTTTCAAGGTTTAGCTTTGCTAAGTGGGAAAAAATGATTTTTTAAACTTAACTTGGTTGTTATCACTCTGAGGATGGATAGGTGTGCTACAGTGAACAGATGCAGTGGTAGTAACAGAATCAAGGAACTAAGGCAGATAACTTAATGATCAGAGTATTCATAGATCCCAGATCTAGAGTTGAGAGAAATCATTCAGCCCAACCCTCTCACTGTACAGATGAAGAAACTTAGAAACTGAGAAGTTAAGTAGCAGATTGCCAGAAGGAAGGTGGGACAGTTCTGGGGGCCAAATTTAGATTCAGTGTCCTCCTGGGCCATTCCTTTACAGGTGTGGACAACAATGGGTACTGATCAAGTCAAAGGAATTTGCTTCCTAAATCTTCCAAAAGCTAAAAACCAATACTTTGTTATAAAAATAATTTTATAAGGTAAGTTAGTAGGCTTGGGGAAAATTACCAAAACATATAATCAAATAACTCTAAGGATTCAATTTGGAGTAACAGCTGATATCTCCTTCAAGTTGTTTTGACCACCTTCAAGGAAAAGTACTTTTCTGCATCCCATTCTAAATTTTCACATGATAAAAAATTTATTTAGGGGCATATAAACTCTTAAAAAAATATTCATTAAAAGTGCACAAAAGAAGCTACTTCTTACTGTTAAATTTTTCAGGCCCTGTATGACATGAATTCAAGAATCCCTCCTACCACAAAAAAACCCTCTTTCTAACATAATTCATGTAAATCTACCACATCAAATATGAGGAATTACAAGGTAGAGGGAAATACTTATTCATCACAGCATTTTAAGTAAATGGGAATTCTCAGGCTGGCATCCAGGCATAAAGTTTCCATGTAGAAATACTAAAAATTTAAGTAAATAGTCCCCTTGAAAAATCCTAAAGTAACAAAATACTGTATTACCAACAGTAACAAGAATTATATTTCTTTTGGGAAGGAGTCACTGCCTTTTATATTAGTCAGAAAAATATGCTTGATTATTTCATCCCGTAAGTCAGTTTCAATGTACAATAATTCCACATTGTGTGTTAAAACATATCCTGTATATATTCAATACTCAAATACATAAAATATTCAAATACAATACTCCAGCTACTACTTTGGTATTTTCCCTACAATTAGTTATTTTCTAAAATGCTTGAGTGTAACACGTACCAAAGAACATATGTTCTAAAGAAAGAAAAAAGGGCTCTAGAATTAATACACAATGAAAAATAAATTTAAAGCAGCCTTCTGGTCTGACATAAGAATATATAAAAAAAATGATATGAGCAAGAACAGCTTAGTTTACATACTTTTCAATCACAGCTGCTGCTCAGAAACCACAATACCTTTAAAATGACATTTAAAGGAAACATATCCAGTGTGGCTTTGGCCATTTCTAAGCAGAGTTAACATGGAATTACAAGGATGATATTATTATTATTGTTATGCTTCATACAATGCTATATCCTGGTACAACTAAAAGAAAAAGAATTATTAAAAAAAGTATTTAAAAATAATATAGCAATACATAAAATATACTGCAAATTATTCTGCATGGTATTTTTTTAATCACCAGGATTAGATGTCAAAACAGAATTTCAGGGACAGAAAAAGCAAGTCCCACCTTCTTAGTTAATGTTTAATTGGGTGCTAAAGATTCCTTATAGTGGACCTGTGAGCCATCACTGACAACCACACAAGAGGCTCCTATCTCTCCTAGGGACACAAGTCCTTTTTTGAATAAACTAAAATAACATAAAATTAAATCAGGCCATTCAATTAATAAATTACTTTAGTAGACCTTGCAGCCCAAGTCCTATTTAATTACATAATTTAAAAAATATTTGCACACTGCAACCACTGAGATTGGCTTTGGGGTTTCATAACACACACTTAACACTTGAGTTGGAGAACAAATTTATTTAATAAATGCAGAGTTAAGTGCAATAAGGCCATTCCACTCAAACTGCAAAATCACTTAGCACATCTTCAGAAAAAACAAAGCAAATAAACTTTTTCATCATTTAAATGTATGTTACTATGGCAGGTGAGAAGTGCTGCATAACTTTTTGCTTTCTCTCTTCCTCTGAGATATTCCTAATAAATCTGAGTATTTTGATAGCAAATTGGCCTAAAGCTAATTGATATGATTTCAGATGAAGACGTATTATGGATATACCAAGAGGAAGACATCAAAGATTCAACTGTCTTCAAGTTGGCAATAAAACAAAGAGAAAATCTCTTTCTCACCAATATCGATGAAATCACAGGTATAGTTCTTATCAATCTTCCTCTCTATTTCTTAGAAATCTTCCCTATATGTGTATCATATGAATGTGGTTATTATGTCCAATAAAACTCCATTTTTAAAGCATGTACAAATTAGGAGAGTTAATGGGGAAATAGGCAGGAAAATGAAAGGTGGAAAAAGACTGAATATTAGGGGAAGCTAAGAGATTTATGTGCTATTCAAAAGTAGTGAGAGGTCATATCCAGAAAAGTTTTCTAGTTTCAAAGTTTCTAGACATCCCCCTTACTCCAGCCTTAACACCATCCTAACATTGGTAGATCCTTCCATGGTAGAATGTCTGGGTCTAAAAATTTCCATATTGGGTCTTTCTATGCTGGGGACCATATACTCTGAGTCTTTGCTTGTGACATCAAAAGTGATGAACTAAACAGGCGGTTAATTGAGGCAAATGCAAGTAAGTCACTTACCCTATTAGGGGTCCTCAAACTAAGCGGGCCAGATGCGGCAGCTGAGGACCATTATCCCCCTCACCCAGGGTTATGAAGTTTCTTTATTTAAAGGCCCACAAAACAAAGTTTTTGTTTTTACTATAGTCCAGCCTTCCAACAGTCTGAGGGACAGTGAACTGGCCCCCTATTTAAAAAGTTTGAGGACCCCTGATTAGTAAGTCTATGAAGATTGATTAGAACTAGTCTTCCCAACTCCAGGCTCAGCCCTCTATATACTGCACCACCTAGCTGCGGTTTGGGAGATAGCAAGCCCCAAGGCACAGTTAAGTAATGGTACCAAGCACTGTGCAAAAAACATTGAGTATGGAAAACAAGGCTGAAGAACAGACCCATTCTTTGGGAAGCTCATATTGTAATGGGGAGACAACATAAAGAACTTGGAGCAGGATAAGTTCCAATTACTACAAAAACAACCCCAAAAGAAGTCATATGTACTGTGATTTTGAATAACTGAAGTTACAATTCTACCAAATATGATACCTGTTCCTGTTTCACAGAAATATGCAGTTCCAATTTAAATAATGGATTCATTATTTGAATATATTAACAGGGGAATGACATTGTCAGAGTCATGGCTTAGGAAAATCGCCTTTCAATTATATTATCACCAAAATTGGTGGAAGAGCCCCATAATACAGTCAGGTAAGTAACAGCTTCAGCTTTTAAAGGATATAAAAACCTAGAAGTGGAAAATAAAAATTTTGTCATTAGTAATAATATTTTATAAAGCATATGTTGGATTGGTGGATAGAAAAATAGATACATAAGATAGATGAATAGATGGATGGATGGATAGAAGAACTTTTATTAAGTACCTAGCATGTGCCAGGCTTTGATGCTATGAACAAAAACATGCTGCTAGTTCATCCCTGCTTTGAAGGAGCTGACATTCTCATGGAGAAAGGTAATGATTAAAGGAAAATTGGGGGGGGATGTGTGGATATACATATGGTAATAGGGCTAGAAGTGTTCAGTAAGTCATCAACCACACTGGTGTTAGTATGCTGATATGCTGCAAAGAATGTAGGGAAGGACAGCTGAAATAGGGAAGGGCCTCAAGTTCATACCAAATGAAGATAAGTTGAAGAAAATAGGGAGAATTTTAGCCTGAAGAAAGGGATGGAGGAAGAAGATGATAGTGGCCCATAGAAAAAGAATTAGCCTTCTTCTGCATGGCCCTAGAATTATAGATTTAGGAGCAATGGGAGAGAGACAGAGACAGAAAGAAATACAAAGACACACACAGAGAAACAGAGAAATAGACACAGAAAGAGACAGAGATACAGAAAGAGAGAGAATGAGAAAGATAGACAGACAGAGAGAAACTGAGAAAGCTTTAAGATTTTAGCAATTAGAGCTGTTCAAAAGTGGTAAAGGCTATCTCAGGAGCCAGTGCTTTAACACTCTGGCCCTGAGATCTGTCCAGTTTTTAATTCTCTAATGATTCTCAATTTTTTTGACCTTTCTGTAACATCTGACACTGCTGACCAGCCCTTCCTTCTCAATTCCTTCTTTATTCTTTTTGCTTCCATAGGTCACTACTCTCTTATTATTTCCTTTCTACAACTGTCTCCATTACTTCTCATTCACCATTACTTTCTCTTCTACCTCCAGTCTCCTAATGGGAAATGCTTTTTATATCACTATTCTCATTTCTCTCTTTCTACTCTCCCTTCACAACCACATCAATTTATACAACCTAAATGTTTATATCTATGCAGGTGATTCCCAGATTGGTGTCTTATTCATGATCTCCTGTCCTGACCAGAGTTTCCAATTTCCAACTATATTATAGGCATCCCCTCCTCTGGAGAGCTTGCCAAAAGTCATGTACAACATTCAGCATGTCCCAAATCATCCCATCTTCACTCCCAAATATCTCCCCTTCTTAAATCATGCATTCTTTTTCATTTACACTGCTACCCTCTCATCTCATCAATGTATTTTTTTTTTTTGGTCACTTAGCCAGGCTACTTAATGCCATAATCCCTATTGTGTACTTTTCCCCCCTTAGATGGGCCTTAGATATCTTCAGAGATAGCTCAGAAAGATGCCAGTCGCTTACAAGTTGAATGACCTTTAGCAAGTCGTCTGCCCCAACTTCCTATCTGTGAAATGATATTCCCTAGAGTAATTGTGAAGATAAAATAAGTTCCATAAAATTTCACAAACCTTAAAGAGTTATCTATATAAATGCTATTATTGTTGTGCTTAATGTTATTATTAATATTACTTTAATGCTCAAAAATGGCCAGTGGATTCCTCTTGCTCACTGAGTAGAACCTAAGATCCTTATCCTAGTATCCAAAGGCTTTCTCAATCTACTCTCTGTGACCTATCTTTTCAGTATTCAAGACTCATCACAAATGGTACTTCCTGGAATTTGTGACCAAAGAACTAAAGATCATTATTGATCACAAAATAGAAAAAAAATTGATTATATCAAGTTAAAAAGCTTTTGGACAAACAAAACTAATACAGACAAGATTAGAAGGGAAGCAATAAACTGGGAAACATTTTTATAGTCAAAGGTTCTGATAAAAGCCTCATTTCCAAAATATATAGTGAATTGACTTTAATTTATAAGAAATCAAGCCATTCTCCAAGTGATAAATGGTCAAAGGATATGAATAGACAATTTTCAGATGATGAAATTGAAACTATTTCCACTCATCAGAGAAATGCAAATTAAGACAACTCAGAGATACCACTACACACCTGTCAGATTAGCTAAGATGACAGGAAAAAATAATAGCGAATGTTGGAGGGGATACAGGAAAACTGGGACATTGATGCATTGTTGGTGGAGTTGTAAACAGATCCAACTATTCTGGAGAGCAATCTGGAATTATGCCCCAAAAGTTATCGAACTATGCATACCCTTTGATCCAGCAGTGCTACTACTGGACTTACATCCCCCAAAAAAATCTTAAAGAAGGGAAAGGGACCTGTATGTGCCAAAATGTTTGTGACAGCCCTTTTTGTAGTGGCTACAAACTGGAAATTGAATGGATGCCCATCAATTGGAGAATGGCTAAGTAAATTATGGTATATAAATGTTATGTAATATTATTGTTCTGTAAGAAATGACCAGCAAGATGAATACAGAGAGGCTTGGAGAGACTTACATGAATTGATGCTGAGTGAAAGGAGCAGAGCCAAGAGATCATTATACACTTCAACAACAATACTATATAAGGATCAATTCTGATGGAAGAGGCTCTCTTCGGCAATGAGAGGATCCAAATCAGTTCCAATTGACCAGTGATAAACAGAACTGGCTACATCCAGTGAAAGAACACTGGGAAATGAGTATGAGCTGCTTATATTTTTGTTTTTCTTCCCAGGTTATTTTTACTTTTCTAAATCCGATTTTTTCTTGTGCAACAAGAGAACTGTATAAATATGTACACATATATTGTATTTAAGATATACTTTCATATGTTTAACATGTGTGAGACTACCTGCCATCTAGGGAAGGGGGTGGAGAGAAGGAAGGGAAAAGTTGGAACAGAAGTATTTGCAAGGGGCAATGTTGAAAAATTACCCATGAATATATTCTGTCAATAAAAAGCTATTAAAAAAGAAAAAACAAATAGTACGTCCTCAGAGTTACTTCTCATTTGAAGTGTTTACTTTTCCTTAAAAAGGAAACTGATATATTTTATATATTTGATTATATTCTAATTCTAACTTGAATTACAGTCAGTCATTTCTAGAATGGAAACCATTGGAGGACAGAAGTTAAACAATTGTGTGTGTGTGTGTGTGTGTGTGTGTGTGTGTGTGTGTGTGTGTGTGTGTAACTCTGGGAAAGTCACCATATTTCTGATAATCAGTTTATTCATGAAAATGAAGGAAGTAAGGAAGTGTTTTATGATATTCTTTAGTAAGTAAATGGAGGATTTGTTGTTGGGCTTTTTGGCTTTAATTATAGTTCAGATTATCCTTCCAACTAGTTTAATCCAGATTATCAAATTAGTCAGATTTGGTTTTAAGCGGGTATCTCCTAGAATATGCCATCTAATGGTCAAGTTAAAACATTAAATTACGACAGGCAAATTTCAAGGATTTCTTTTGAAGTTCCTAAATCGCATTATTTTTTGATCCCAACTTTGACCTAAGCAGAGTTGACCAGGAGCACTAACACTTGATTGGTAACTACCTTTAAACTAAGCGCATATAAAGAATCTACTAAAAAGAACATTAATTTTTATGGAACATCTGCAGTGAGGGGATGGAGGAAAGAACACCAGATAAATGGAGTCTTTGTATACCAAATATCAGTCAGACTTTAACACTTACCTAAGAAAATGTGATGATTTATATTCTGTTGATAGGAAGCCATATTTTTTTCCATAGATTTCAAAATGAAAAAAAAAAAAAAAACCACCTCTTCATAGCCAGCATTATGCCTTTTCTTATTTTAAAAAATAAACCCCCTTTTCATTATGCTCCCCTCCCCATTTGAACTGCCAAACAATCTGGCAAACATTAGCAGAAGAGGCAAAGGCTACATAGAATATGCCATTACCCTGCCCCTTCAAAGAAAAAGTGAAATGTGATCCTTTGCCACCTGATCAACTGGAGTCCCATATTAGAGTACAAAAGAGATTTACTGCTAATAAAAAGGCGTTTCTATTTAGGGGACTTATCCTTTAGTCACCCTCTGAATTCGAAAAGTGTTGTGCCAATGTCATGAACATAATACTGAGTTTTAATTCAGAAACGTAATGTAAATTTCATAGCATAATGCCAAAGTCATATTTTGGACTTTTGTTACACTTCCCCGGTTGACTGCAAACCACAGGTGTGTGGGCAAAGTGTGTTATGTGCATTTAGATACATCCAAATGTCTCAAAAGAGTAGGCACTTTGTATCTCATTTTTAAAATTTATATTTTTAAGTAGATCCTATTGTCCAACTTAAGAGAAAAAGTATCATTGAGCTTTTCCTTTTTTAGTTTGTTGAATGAATAAGATAATGTTCCTTAGGATATATAATATCCTTTTATAGTAGACAGAGGCCTGAAGATAGGAACATTTGAGTTAAAATTTGATCTGAAACTTTTCTTAGCTGTGTAACCCTAAAAAAGTCACTTGCTTCAGCTTCCTCAAATGAAAAATGGGGATTATTAATAATAGTACCGATGTTCCAGGGTTGTTGTGAAATAATAATTATAAAGTGTTTAGCACAGTACTGAACACATGATATAGATGCTTAGCCCTTCCCATTCACCTTCTTTTATAGCTGAATATTCAATAATTATCCAGTTTCAAATGAATAAAAAAATGAGTGTATACCCTAATAAAATATTCTTTACATGTCAATGCTACATGCTAATGGATAATCAGCTTCCACTAAAAAATTGTAACAAAGTCCTTTTTATAAACCTAGTTAGTTCTCTTTAAAGAACAGAGAGATAGAAGAAAGAAATGAGACCTAAAATTCTGGAAAATAATTTTAGTCAAAACACTTATATGGTAATTTCTTAAATGGACAAGGGCTGAAAAGAGGGCATTTGATTCAAGTAAATTTTCCAATTCCCATATAGAGTTAGCCCACTTTTCTCTATAGATCAATTCCAATATTGCATAACTGTGTCCATTGTGAACTTTTGCATGCTATGATTTAACCAATCCCTGCAATTGAAGATCAACTCTTCTACAAACTCTACCATGATGTAGGAAATGGTTCAACTGTCTAAAAAGAAATCAACTTGGTTCAGATTCTCAGAGAACTACTTACATGACCTTAAAAGTAATAATAATTTGTTCTACCAGATATCTCTGTAAGCTTTAAAGAAAAAGTAGCATTTAGATTTTATATTTAAGGCAACAGAAACCTTATCTATAGGATACCATCAAATCAACTAAATGGATTTTGCCTATCTTCAAACTGTTCATGCACATGTATAAACTATAATAGTCAATAGATATAACTTTTTTTCTTCATATTTTAACACTGATCATAGGTTTTAAAGACTATTAATATTCTACCACACAGAAAATTAAAAGCTTGGTTCATTCATTTAATAACTATTGATTAAGCACTCACTAAGAACAAAGCCCTTACTGAACTAGATATTGGGGTCTGGGAAAGATATAAAGATGATTAGGATATTGTTCCCACCCTCATGGAACTCCCAATCTAGCACAGATGATATAGCACACATAAAAACTTCCATTCAAGGAAGGGACCCTGGGCCCCCATTTCTTCATTTCCTGCCCCCACTGCACTCTTTTGTATTTCTTTTTCATGCTCCCTTCTCTCAATCAATTTCCTAACTTTTCAGCTAACTTTAGTGTATTTTCTTCCTCTGGAAGATTGTAAGCTACTTGAAGGCAGAGTTCCCTCTCTTTCTCATATTTGTATCCTTAGAACTTAGGATATTATCTAGCCCAGAGTAAGCACTCAATAGATGTGTAGTGACTGACTGGCAAACCTGAAAAAAAAAGTGTTTAAAAATAACAAAACTATAAGTTGAGTTTTTTCACCAAAGTTATAACTACATTGGTTAAAAAGTAATAGAATATAAATTAAAAAAAAAAAGAATTTGGGGGCCATGACAGCCCAAAGCAAATTATAAAAGAGCCCTTAGTGGCATCTGATCTTATTCTGCTTCAAGAATGACAGAGTGAAAGAAAACAAGGAAGAAGGTACAAAGAATCCCAGAGTTTTTAAACAATCTGTGAACATTCATTTAATTACTGATACTCTAAAAATAAGATTCTTGTATAATAATGAATGGAGCAACATATTAGTGTAGAAACTGAATCAACATGGAAATCTTTGAAATAATGAAATAATAATTATTGTTAGTGTTAATATTATAAGAGTTAATACTAGCAGTATTAGTTAATTTGAATACACAACATTATAGTTTCAAAATGTCCTATACATATTATCTCAGTTAATATAAATCTCAGAAGATATAAGATGCAGCAAAATGAAAGGGCCAAACTGAGTCTTCTTGGAGAAGAAAAGTAAAACGTGGGTGGAGGCTCATCAGGTACCAACAGATAACAAGGAATGTGATTTCATGGGACACTTGGTTACCTCATATTTAGCAACCATTGCAAGTATAAACAAAAGATCATCAAGAAGACTAGAGCACCAATGATTTAGAGTTAGAAGGAAATTTGAAGCCCACAAAACTGCTGTCTTTGTTGCAGAGAAAGGAGATTTAAAAGGCAAAAAAGGAGAGGATACCTGCTCTCCAGAAACTTACAATCTAATTCCTATGATGCTGCCCTACCTCCTAGAAAAGTAGCTCCAAAATTGCGGAATAGCTCAAGGGAACAAAATGTATCAAATAACACAATATATTTATATACAATAAGAATAGTAGAATGAAAATCTTTAAAGTAAAATTATCATATCTGCTCAAAATGATTTGTATTTAAAATACACTTGTACATATATTAGAACTTGTGGTAAAATTTTAGAAAAAAACTATTATAACAATTGATATACTTCATCCTTTATTAAAGTAGTTTTTCAGACAATCCTACTTGCAAATTATTAAATTTTCCCTATCCCTGTAATAGGCAGCTGTATGCTCAATGAAGTGTAAAATACCCCAAGTAAAATGATTCCGTTAATACTTGAACTCAATTGATATTAACTTTGAAATAATAAGAACAGAAATTTGTTTACATCATCATAGGGTCACAATCTGAGATGATGGTATTCAAATCACCTTCCAAAGGATCTAAACTTTTGCCAAGTACTTTCCTCAAAACAATTCTTTGAGACAAGTAGCATTTTATTCCCATTTTACAGACCAAAGAGGTAAAGTTGAGAGAGTAAATTGCTCTAGTCCCAGACATGGTAGGCTTGAACTATAGTTCTTCAGTTCTGTAACCTTAGCCCCAGCAAGCTATCTTTCCACTAGGCTACACTGTCTCCCAACAGAAAAAAAAAAAAAAAAACAACATACAAGAGAGGTATAAAGTGTCATATAAAGCTAGAGGAAGAAAAAACATTTCCAAATTTGGTGGGGTCAAGGGGTAGTGAATATCTGCAGTACAAAATCAAAAGGCAAAGATGAGGCAGGGATGGCTAAGTAGAATAAAATATAGTCTAGGTACTGAAAACTGCATTTCCATCATTAGTCCTCAGAGCTCTTTCTGGTTTCTATTTTAATATGTGGCCCCCACAATTATTCAAAGAGCCAATCTCGATTTATATGTGTTTTGTTTTTCTTGGGAGTATGTAATGATGTTTCTTTTGATGTGTAAGAGAAAAAAATAAACTGATCACAGCTATAAGTGACAATATAAGTTTCTTAAAAGCTTGAATGAATAAATGGGCTTCATCATTCCTCCCTCCCCATAAATACAAAGTTAACTATATTTTAAGTGTTCAGAAAGTAGATATGTTTACCAGAGAAAATGATAAATAAATATCAAAACTGATGAATAAGAACTACTGATTTTACATACGAACAACCTGAATGCCAGAGTAGTTGGTGATGTGGGGACAAAGACTTATATAGTGGTTTCACATTTGAAAAGTTACAGCAGTTTCTCACTGGGGATTGATTACTGATCATTCCAACTATTGTTAGACATTTATCTAACTTTTAAAAGACACCAGGCTCTTTTTATTCAAATAACTTCATGCTCTTCAAATCTTGGAAAATGTACAATCGGAGTGTCTACATAGACCCCAATTTCCCCCATTGATAATTGGTTTCTATGAAAAATGAATGTACTTCTTCCTTTCTAAAGAGATGGGAGACTATGGCAATAAAGCATTACTCTTAAATTTGGTTGACATATTAGTTAGTTTTGCTAAATTGTTTCTTCTTCCCTTTTATTTATTTTTTGTTATATGGGATGATTATTATTGTAAGAGAGAAAGGATGATTGGATTGAGAAGTAATGTTAAAGGCAATATTAAAGAAAAGATACAAACAAATGAAAATATGAAAAGTTTAAGCCCAAAATGTTATTTTCTAATGTCACATACACACACACACACACACACACACACACACACACACACAGAGAATTCCAAAAGTCTTAGTGAAGTTCTAAGCTAATAACCTTTGTAGTATTGTTATCGTTCATTCTTCATTCTCAAAAAACAAACAAACAAACAATAAAACAATGACATCAAGAGGACAACGTTTTGACTTGCAAGTAGACTAGATTTAAATGAGGTAGGGATACATGTGAGTACTATGCATGTCTTTTTTTTTCAAAGATATTGGATTATAGGAGTATGGCTTATGCTATTTTGATATAATTTATACTTTGATATAAATATGTATATAAAAGACAAGAAAGATTTTTTTTTGAACTGGCCAAGTCGATTTCTTACTATGATATGATCTGAAAACTAGTGACAATGCATGGGCTTCCAGGAGGCAAATTCAGAACAGGCTGATGAAAGTAACTCAATTAAAAAAAAAAAATTCTGCCCTCTCATGTTGACAAAGAGGTGACTAAGTTTGTGAAGACTATTACTGGGAAATGAGTAGAAACTAGAAAGACTTCAAATATTAACTGGCAATAGATTTTATGAGTGTTTTCTTAGTACCAAGTTTGGTTAAATGTAGAGATACAATAACTCATGTAATTCAGCTTTGGCAGTCATCTTCAAAGTGGGGTCTATGGTGTTCTGGGGGACTTAAGGAATGAAAAGGACAAGTGGGATCCCATCAAAGAATGGGAGTATGAACCCCTTTCCCAGGGAGTTTCTCCCCAACACTGTCTTCATCCAATTTAGAACAACATTCCTTTCTACTCCTGGCAATGATTCTTCAAGATAGCTGTAAACTTACTGAAATCCAGGTACCGACAAACACTAAATAGGCAAATATCCCACCTCCCTGATCTGACAATGTATTAATAGATATGTGCTTTAAAAATATAACTTCCCTTTTTTTTTCTTTTTTAAATGGAAACAAGAGCAGACAAAGCACGATAGCAACAACCTACAAGGATAGTATTCCTTAATAAAAGAAAAAGTTGTTAAAGTATAAGCCCCCACAGACAAACCTAAATTTGCTGGGGTAACTAAGACAACTCCGGTGGGTTAGTATTTCAGGAAAAGACAATTGTAAAAGATGATAGACTCATGAATTTGAAGCTAGAAAGGACCTTAAAAGAGTTCATCTAGTCCCAAACCTTCATTTTATGTGTGAGGAAATTGAAGTCCCAAGATGATAAATGGCTTGCCTAAGGTCACTCGGGATTAATTTTTAGCAGAATTAAGGCGCATGAAAGGAAATTAAAATTTTTCCTAACGGTTAAATTCCCTTTAAGTAACTTTTTAATTATCCATGTATAATATTAACATAGTCTATTATTTTTAAAAGTGCTTAAAACATGAGAGGAAGCTCTAAACTTTATGGTGTAAAGACATGCTTACAGTTAAAGGGGGCCAAAAGGCATTAAGTTCAATAACATGCTATCACACAAAATGAAGGTCTAGCCTGAAGTCACAATAAAATATTCTCAAGGGGACAAAAACTTTAATAATTAACAGAAGGAAGAACAGCATTCAAATTAATTAAGCATTCTTTAATTTTTTTTAACCTATGAGGTCTCTTGTAGTTCTGTCTATGATACTACAAAATTTAATAAGACCACCATCAAAGCTCAGCCAAACAACACTCCCAGGACTCAATCTGTCTCTGCTCCCCATACTCCCCTGAAGTCCAGGGATTAATTTCCACATGAGCCTCTGAAATTCTGTTCTGTGTTTACTTATGTTTGGATCTGATCCAAATATTCCATGCAGCTCTCTTTGACATTTCATTCTATCGAGAAAGCTTTGGCAACTGAAATCTATTATGATGTCAAAAGGTAGCTGAGAACATAAAGTGTATCCCGCTGAGTTGATGCCGCACACTGCTAAATTTACAACAACATAAGTATCATAAAAATTATAAGAACTGCAAATTAACCACTGATTTTTAGTTCACTGACATAAATAATAGTAAGGCTCTGGATAACTTCCAAACATCTTTACCAATGTTTAATTTGTCAAAATCCATCCAGTGGATTTCAACCACAAACCTGTCCTCTCTAGAACATTATCTTTCCCACACTTACATTAGTGTAAATTAGAACCAAAATAAGATGGCTCATTTCACTTGGTCTTGCCTTTGCTAGAGAAGTTTTATTCTGCTAGTCTTCCTGCTATTTCTGAGAGGGACTTGCCTTTTAAAGACATCTTTGATCATTTAAATTAAAATTTGTTCCATCTTCCCAATCAATCCCTTATTACACTGTAATATTCCCAAAGCAAGACTTTTCCTTCACTTTTTTATTTGGGTACAATTTCACCAGTATCAGCCAGCACCAGACACTGGCCAATAGCCGTTTTGGACAAAGCAAGTACAGAGATTGCACATCACAAGAGTGCAAAGTTGAGAATCTTTGCCTCCCAAGGCATAAAGATGCTGGATTACACTGGATTCTAATCATTACCTGACCTGTTCCTACACAGACCTGAAGGAGAAAAGATAGAAAACCTTAAGTTCTATCATTCTTTCTTCACTTTGGATAAGCCATACTGTATAGAAGAAACTTAGATTCCAGATTCTTTCCAAAAGAATTTTTTTCCAAACTTCCTAATTCTTAGAGATTATTAAACTATTGATAAAGAGAATCAAATGGCCAGAAGAACATTAGATGTCAAGTGCAATCATTAATCTTTCAATAAGTATGTCATCATCTTGATCATCTTCCCCCTCCTCATTGATTTATAAGTAGAAACTGAATTTACAATCCCATGGACCACATCAGCACAACTTAGTTAACCTACTGGTAACACAAACAGCCAGTTGGGATCGATCGTAAGAATCTAAGTATAGTCCCCACAAGCATTTGTGCAGAAACTATGCATGGCTAACTCTCTGATTAGTTTTAATACAATAAGCATGACTGAAAATCAGTCCTGAGTAGCGAAATATTTCAAAGGCACTAACTAATTCTAGCATATACTATACTTCTGCCCAAATTGGTTTATTTCACAGTTCTGTATTTTGGGGGAAAAGCAATTTCTCTATGACAGATGCACCTGGAGTACACCCATGTGGGCTACACACAGTAAAGACTAAAGCTTTCAGATAAAAAAAAAAAAAGAAAGAAAGAAATTGCATTTTATTCTGATTTGCAAAAATAAAAAAGCATATTTCCCCCATGGAATTGGTTTCTGTTGACTTGGGTTATGTCTACACAGGCCAAGGGAATAGAAGAGGTGAACCAATTATCTTGATAATTCAGGCCCCTTAGACAGTGCTCCTGCTAGAAAAGCAGACCTGGCCTAAATTGTTGCAGATTGGCTGTCTTCAGTAATCAAATCCACTAGAAAAGTAAGTTGCCAATTCATCATTTCCCTTGGCCTCTGTAATACAGCCTGTGTGCTCCAAACTCTATAGAGGACCTGTCCTTTTAAAATAACTGTACTTTTTCATTTAGGTGTCATTTTATCGACACCTTTATCCTAAAGGAACTAAGTTATCAGTCTCTGACCATCCCATGACATGAAGTCTGGTAAGCTGCCCTTTTGCACCTCCTCAGGTAGACCCTAACTGATCAGCCCAATAAAACAAAAAGTTGTCACTGAGCCTGTGTCCTATATAACACCAAAACAAGGGTAAATTCAGTTTGCAAACCAGCCGAACACATCTATCTCCAAAGCTAATAATTTGTTTCTGCCTTCATTACACTCAGTAAATTAAAGTATGTTTGCATTTCCACAAGTATATTTGGATTTCACAGGTCCTACATTTCCCACCTGAGCCAAGTTCAGGAAAATGCTTTCTTGTATTCAGATCACCCTTAACCAGGCTAAGGGGGGGTGGGGTGGACTCTCATATGTTCAAAGCTCTAATCAAGGCAGAAAACTTGACTTACAGAAATAACTAAACTTGATAATATAAGCAAAGGTATATTTGCTCTTCTGCTGCTTTGGACATTGGGTACAGACTGGCCTTCAGTTACAATATACAACTTACTCTCCAATAACCTTTACTGTTTTTATTCTACTATTTGCAAGTTTGTGTGAATTTATCTACATCCATGGTATCTTTATGGAATTATAAACTTGAGATCAAGTTATTGTTTTTTAGAGCTGGTTTCTTTGGATCTATCATTAAGCTCTTATCATCATGCCATGGAAATTTTAGATCTTTAGAGTTGGAACTACATATATCATGAAATTTAATTCTTGATACAAATAAGGAAAGAAACATTGGGAGAACTGAAATGCTTTCCCCAAGATCATACAGTTACCTAATAGCAGTCCATGCATTTCCTGAATATACTGCAATGAGCAACCTTTCCGTTGTGTCTTAGGAGAGAGACAAGTACACACGCTTAAAATCCATGTATTCCTATTTGCTATTTAACAGATGCGAAGATTCATCCATCACTACTTAATCAGTTATAATTGATTGTTACAAACATTAGAATCACTATCACCATAAAAATAAAAAGTGTAATAAATGGAGTGTGACATGGAGGGATATACAAATTTCCTGGGAGATTTGGAAACAAAGCATTGATCATTTATAGCTGATTCTTCTTTACCCCATTTGGGGTTGGAGTGCTTTGCCATTTCCTTCTTTAGATCACTTTACATTTGGGGACACTGAGGCACAGGGTTAAGGCACTTGTGCAGGATCACACAACTAGTCTGAGACCAGATTTGAACTCATGAAGTATGAGTTTTCTTGACTTCAGATACAACATGTCATTCACTAAGCAAACTCCCTACTCTTAGGAGTAAAGAGATTTTTTAAAAAATACTTTCATAAAAACTGCAGGAACTCAATTCAAAGGAATGTTGGTTTCCCAATTTTGCTTTGACCTTTTCTATTTCCCTCATAGATGGTTCATATCTGTTGTCAGCTAACACTTGCTTGGTGCCAAAGGGCAAACATATTTTATCTGTAGACTACTCAAACAATGGAGTTCAGCTTTGCCTCAATACTAAAAGAAGGAAACCTGAGTCAGGATTCTGAATTGATCACATTTTCTAAGGTTGTACTGAGATGAATAAGTGTGTTGTATTGTATTTTTTTTTTTTTTAATCTTTAGCTTCAATTGTCTCCACTGAGGGACAGCATAACTTTTTTTTTTTTTTTTTTTTGGTTTTGTTTTAGCTAATGCTGGCGATGCATGAACAAGCATTGGAAATAAAAAGCACAGCATTAAGGGGGTCACTGAAACTGAAAAAAAAAAAACAACTAGAATAGAATTGTTAATTCTTTAAAGTTAATGCTTTTAGAATTAAAAGTAAACTAATTAAGATAACTGAAGCACAAGAGTTACAAAGAATAATCTTATACTTTAAAGGGCTTGACTTCCTGAATATATGTATATGTGTGTTTTTCACTGAGTTTTAAAATCTTAATTGAATTTGTTTGAATCAAATAGATTGAATTCAACCTTGAATACATTCTGTTACCCTTTCCAAACATACATGTGTCAACACTCAAGAAAAGCAAAGTTCTTTGTGAACTTAGCTGTTAATAAGTGTCTAATGGACCCCATTTTGATATATCTTTTATAAATGCAAAAAAAACCCAATACGTACAAATATCAATCAACTTTTAGAAATATTTAAGTCCAAAAAGTCTCCTAAGATTGCTCACTCATTTTGACCCTTCAACTGTGTTTGTGTGAACATCAAATTAGAGAGGTTCAGGAAAACTCAAGATCTTTTTGGTTTTGTCATTTCACAGACATGTTGGTACACAAAATGATTCTCAAGCCATAGCTCATCAGAACTTATTAAATTGAGGAAAAAATAATATGGTTTTTCCTACTTATAAAATATAAATCTCAGAAACCCTTAATGTTATTTTTAGTTATTACTTGAACTTGGACTAAAAAACAAAAAGATTTTTTTTTATAAAAATCAGATGAGGTGAGGAGCAATATGGTTCTGTGAAAAGAATGCTACTCTTCTGTAGGTTCAAATCCGATGCTGCCACTCATTGCCCAGGTAAATCATGATAACTCTCTAGGTCTCAGTTTCTTTATCTGTAAAATAAAGGGGTTAAATTTGATGCCTTGTAAGGTCCCTGCAGGTCCTGAAGTCATGATTCTGCATCCTTGATGAAGGAGAAAGAGATTGATCTAGTATAACAACCCCATGGGCTAGATACACTGGGTTGAAGTTGCCAAATGGCTTGACATAGGAAAGAGGTTCTTAATAATGGCTTGGAGGTAGAAATGATCTCTAAGGATAGTAGACCTCTTTAATAAGCAAAGATTGAATGACCATTTGTTGATGTTGCAGAGGGGCTTCCACATCACAAACAGATCTATCCTCCAAAGCCTTTTCCACTCTGAGATTGAGATTCTTTAACAGTGTCAGCTCTTTCTCTCACAACAGACGTAAACTTATTAAAATTTTAAACTAAAAATCAACTAATATAACCACTAGTTTAATAACCAATAAAATTGCTATTCTATGAAAAACTGCAATCTTTGCTTTAAAAACCCTTCTGATTTTCTAAATTCAAAAAGTAAAAACTTTTAATTTGAAAGGGTTTTGAATTTCATTTTTTTAAGAAAGTAGAAAGAAATTCTATCTGTTTTAAACTGGCAATAGTACAGTAGCCCGTAGTACAATAACCCCTGAGTAAAGAAGGGGGTTTGACAAAGACACACATTGATGATGCATTCGATATTATATTCCAAACAATTAACTAACCTATAATATTTCATCACCCAATGGCATTTTCTTTTAATTGGAAGAAATATTTGGGCAAATACAATTGTATATTAATGACCTATGATTTCTTATGATCTATCACAGGTCATGATATGAAAAGACATGTTTTCCTACCTTTATTAAAAGTGAGTATCTTTGACTTGCACTCTCACCTTTGCTGTTCTGCTTCCAGTTTTCTTCACATGAACTAAATGTTTTCCTTAACATTACTTCTTTTTTTTTTTTCATGCTCTAATGTTATGCAAGGCCATTGCTTATTTTGGAGATAAAAACAAAATGTAGGAGCCACCCAAACCTCTCCATTCCAAAGGGAGGAGGTTCCCAAGAAAAGCCAAGTTCACTGTTTTATTTCTCTTCAATATGGCTAAAATGCAGACAGTATGCCTTAATCCAAAAGTACAATAGCAAAGGGAATTAATGCCTTCAATACCTACTGAAGCCAGGGACTGGAGGCATGGCAAGAGACTACCTAGAGGTCTAAGGTAATGAAATGTAAAAATGTGTAACTGGAAAACAAAATGATAAGGGGGAGGAGTGGTAACCAAGGGTGCATATTCAGTAATCCAAAGTACTTTGCAGTCAGCTCTGAGTCATATCTTCCTACCAGACAATAAGTTTCATGAAAGTAATAACCCAGTTCCATATAAACTCAATATTTCCCACAATCATTAAAAAAGCATCTTGTATATAGTAGACATTTACTAGATATTGCTTGAATTGAAATAAATCTTCACATTTTAAATAAAGAAAAAGCAAAGTCTATTCCATGAGAAGGGTAAAAGGAACCAATCTTGAGTCCAATAATGTAATATGAGAGTTCAACTCTGAGAAGTCCTTTTGAAAGATGTCTTTTTAAAATGGACAAATCTCTTAACCTCAATTTTTCTTAATTTCCTCAAATGTAAACTGAGAAAAATAATAACATTTACTTCCTAGGGTTATTGTGAAAATCAAATGATATAATATTAATAAACTGCTCATTACCATGGTGGCTGGTACACTGTAGAAATGGCATTTTTCCGTTCCTCTTTGTGTCCTTTATAATATGTGCAGTGCTAGGTACATAAGTGTTTATTAAATAGTTTCTAACTGAAAAAAAAAATGTATGTAGCCTTAGACACTTACTACCTGTGTTACTTAACCTAAAATGAGGATGATCATACCATCTATCAGAATTGTTGGAAGGATAAAACGAGATCATAAGGGAAACGTTTTAAAAACCTCAAAGTGCTATGTAAATGCTAGATATTATTACTGTTAGCTTATGGGAGAGCATGAGCAAGAGTTGCGGTAATGGATTCTGAGTGTATCATGACAGGGAATATCCAAATCTATGAAATTATAGATCTATTTTAGCAATTTGGGTGTGATATTTGCATTAATAATGTCTAAACTCCATCCCATTTAAAAAATAGAAATTGATGTTGTCGATTGAAAGTTTATCTCAGCATCTACAAACACAAAGTTATAAATGACAAAAGGTAAATGCAATACTTGTCTTTCCAAAAGTATTTCTGGGAATTAGGATGATGGTTTTAAGTGCTGATGTTGCTTATCTGGATGTCCCTTTTCCTTTGAGGGAAAGGTCTGAGGAAAGCTGTTATCAAGCACTTTTAAAAACTAAATTGCTGAAATTAGGTAAATACAAAGATTTGTATTTTTTTTTTATTTTGTATTTGTATTTTTCAATACTTCTTCTACTAACCCTAAGAAGTAGCCATAATCACCTCTAAAATGGAACATATACATAATAACAAGAAAAAGAATAACAATAATTCCTATTTTTATAATACTTGGACCAGCAAAGCCCTTTATGTACACATGTATATATGTAGATATAGAGATATGTATGTATATCTCTTTAGAATAAAATGGCTGAAGCTAAAATTTTCATTCCAAAGAGGACATATCATTTTTAAAGGTTTCAAAAAGTCCTAATGGATTTAGAATCCTTTGTATGAGAGTGGTTATCTAGAATTAAATAGCAGATAATAGAACCAGACTTCTAGAGTCTAAAGTAAAGTTTTCAAAGATGAAAAAATTAGATCGGCCTTTCCTTAAAAATGGATATTTGATTATTTTCCCTCCTTGCTTTTTCTCCAGCATCTATCAAGGAATATTCCTACCAGGAAGCATAAGACTTTGAGGATTAGACAAATCAACATCCCAATAACTAATTGAATTTTACACATCTCACTCAGCTATTTTGAACTTGGATAGAGTCCACAATACTTCTAAAACTCAATGAGTTTTGAAATTTAACCGTTGGATGCCTTCCTCAGAATGAGTTGTTAGCAATCAAAAATGTTTTCTGAGCCTGACCAAATGATAAATCAGGCTTATTAAGTTTTGTATTTTTTCCCCTTAAGCCTAAATGTGGTTTTTAAAAACTCTCTTTTGGTAGCCTAAATATACTTATACCAGAGTTCCTAACCTGCTTTGTGTCATGGGCTCCTTTGGCAATCTGGCAAAGTCTACTAACCCTTTCTTGGGATAATGTTTTTAAATGCATAAAACACAATGGATAAGATTACAAAGGAAGACAATTATATTGAGGTAATTTCAAAATATTTTTTTTAAAACAAGCTGACAGGCCTCAGGCAAAGAACCCCTGACTTAGATATAAATGAACTATGATATCTGAAAAATGAGTAAGTGAGCAGGGATACAGTCTATGGATTTTCAGACTTTTAATACCTAGCAGTTGAGGCACAAAAACAACAAAACCAATTGAATTTTACTCAAGAAACATTTATTAAGAGTCCATTATAAAAAGAAAAAAAAAAGAAAAAGAAAATTCCCCTTACCCTCAAGGAGCTTACAACCAAGTCACTAATTCTTAGACTAGAGTTCCAATGCATTCTTTCAAGTATAGGAAAGAAAGGATAGTACTGTTGCGCTTATAGGACAGGATATGACTACAATCACCCACTTCTGCATACTATATTCTGCTAAACTAAAAATGGAAGCATCCTATTTATATGATAAAAGGTTTAAGATAACTATAAAAAACAGGCTTTTTAATAAACTCAGAATAAAAGATAAAGTAATAAGTGACACAATAAAATTAATCTAAAGGAAATAATTATTTATCCATTTAAAAAAATTTTACTTGTGAAATAGATCATTTTTAGCCAGGCACATTTAAATGCACTTAACCATAAATGTACATTTGTTTTGATAAAGTGAAGGGCTTTTGAATCCAAATTGCACATCGATGCTTCCACACTGATCTGTTATAACTTAGTAATCAGAGTTAACAGACTGCCTAATTAACCAAGTCTTTATTTGCCAAGATCCAAATATGGGATGAATTGTGGGCCAAGGAGAAAATGTGATGGACATGAAATTTATTAATTCAGGAAAGCATTAAAAGCATGTGGAGTTAACTTCTTTTGCTAAACCATAATGTCTTTAATGTCTTTAATTTTAAAAATATAAATAATACATGAAAATGGGAAATATTCAACCAAGTTTTCTGAGTAAAAGGTAGAAAAATGAACCAAGTCTAATCAAGGTCAGCTGTGCTCTCAAATGGCTATTTTTAGCTTTATCAAAAATACTGTTGTTGTTGTTTTTTTAAAGAGGCTTAAAGTGGCATACAAAATTTTTTCATGATCACAAGAACAGGTTTTTGCTTTTTTTTTTTATTTTGTTTTTTTGGGAAGTTGAGGATGGGATGAATTAAATAGATAGGAAATGATGTCTATTCTTTTTAAATTGTTAGTTCAGTGGGGGGGGGGTGGTTGTGTTTGAAATCAAAACAGTTCTTTAAAATAGTGTGAGTCTCGGGTTATTGAAAGCAATGGGGATCAATCTCGGAACATTACTACCCCCGATTTTCTCTATCTTTCCAAATCCTACCAATTCTTTTTTTTTTTAATTTGATTTTTTTTCTTCTAACATAAGAGTTACTTCACAACAAATGCACAAATAAATCCTCTTACAAAGTATATCTCTGAAAAACAGTTTATCAATTGTTAACAGAAAAGAGGGATTTTCCTTTGCCTCTGACACTATGATAATATCATCAACCACTGAATTCGATCAGAATTTTCTTCCATCTCCATGTTTACATTATTTACCTTGCTATAACTACGAGGCATGTAATCTTAGAAAATCTGGAAGGTCTATCTCAAGTTCTAACAGGAAACCATCCCTAAAGAATGTGGAAGGATTTAGAAAAGGAAAGAAGAGAAGAGTATGAATCGCATAAGCACAGTCTGGATTATTTGCTGTAGCAGAAAGGACCCACATTATTTTAAAGACATGTGTTTACTCGTACCCCTCCAACCAACAGTTTTAAAGGAATAAACATCATTATCACTGTCTCTGTGATGCAACCTCTCAATCTATCCCCACTGCCAATTCCTAATTGTCCCAGCCAACAACAGTCACTCTTTTTCCTGACCACATATAGGAAAGGCAGAGCTGGTTTAAACCAAGCTTAAATTACTTGATTATATTCCAATTAACACTGTATCATAGCCTGTCTTACACATTTTCTAATTAATTCAGGCTTTTTGTTTACTGTGTTGAATTCATGTCTCCTCCAAAAGCACGAGCTGAGGAAAGACAAACTACATCTGTAGTCGTGTATTCAGTTGTGGAATTGTTTTTTTATGAAAGATGTCCATGAATTGGAAAGTGCCCAAACAAGGACAACCAGGATGGCCACAAAGCCTCAAGATCATGTCGCAAGAAGATCTGTCATGAGAAGGGACCTAGAACCTAAGGAGCTTGGTGAAGAAAGGAGGTACTTAATAATTGGCTTTAAATATTTGAGGGACTCTACATGGAAGAGGAATTAGATTTCTATTGAAGCAAAGGCAGAACTAAATGCAGTGGGTACTGTGATAGTCAGGTGGTACCACAGAGTGCTAGATCCATCTTGTGTTCAAATCCAGCCCCTGGGAATGTATTAGCTATATGACCATGGAAAACTCACTAAAGCCCCTGCTTGGCTGTTTCTTCAACTGCAAAATGGGGGTGATAATAATAGCAAGTAACTCACAAGGTTGTTGTGAAGATCAAATGAGATATTATTTATAAAAGTACTTAGCACAGTTCTTGGTATATACTGCTTATTCCTTCTCCCCCTCCCAATATGTGTAAGTTACAATGAGGCAAATTTAGGCTCCACATAAGGAAAAACTCAGAAGTAACCCAAAGCATTGCCTTTGGAGGGAATGCCTTTGCCCATACTGGAAGTTTTCAAGCAAGAGCTAGCTGCACATTTGGAAGGTGTGCTATGAAACATCCTCTGTTTTCAGCGATGTTTTGGGATAGATAGACATGGAGAACCCTTCATATTCCCACATTTTGGATTTTGTTACCAGCGTTCTCTTGTATTCTCCATACATCACAAAGCTAGGCACATAGTAGGCAAATAAAAAATAGTTCTTAAATTAATTTTTTTCAGGCATTTTCATTTAGTCTGTTAGGTGTTGAGTCTTCTAAGGGTGATTTAATGGATAATTTGAACCCATTTAGTTAATGGCAACTTATTTGAGCTCAAATTTTTAAAAAGACTTTATTAAGTGCCTATTTTGTGCCAGGCCCTGATGATACAAATATAATAAATAAAACAGTCTGTTCTCAACAGGACTTTATATTCAAACAATTTTAAACATAATAATAACAATTAATATTAGCATTTATATAGTACTTTTTTACATTATCTCATCTGATTAAATTCTAGATTCTCTCATTTTTATTGAATATATTATTTCAATCTCAAAGCAAAATTCTCACATGCGACGTGTAAACATAAAGGCTTTGTGAATTAAATACTATTTTTAAGAAATTAAAAAATTAAGAAGGAAGAGATCTTTCTATCTTTACATGTATTTGTGGGAGGGAGGGGGGAAGCCCATTGTACAAAATCTTTAGCCCAACAGGTTTCCTACTTGGCAAATCATCTTAGTGAAGAACCCTTCCCCTGAAAGGCAAAGGCATGCCCACTCACTATGAAAACACATCATTTAGTTCCTTGGGAAAGGGGAAGGAAGCTCTAGTGTTTGCAGCACTTTTCACACAGGTGATTGAGCAGAATGAATCAATTGTTAACTGGTCAGAGGCTAATACGAAGGACCATGAGAGCCACAGAGTTGAGGTTAATTAGAATAATGTACCAGAAAAAAACTGAATCAGAGATACAGAGAGAAACTATCTTAACAGGCACATCTTCCTCCAGACAGAAGTAAGCCAATTAAGGGGATGTCCCAATTATCTGGGCCTCCCTGTAGAAAGTCATGGCAGAGTTTTATTTCACAGAGCACTTGTTCTACAGGAGCAAAGTACTAGAATATTTGAAAAACTCTAGGAAAATCAAATCAGCCCATTTAGATCGCATCCAAGTATAAAGACACAGCATGAAGCATACAAATGATCCTAAACTGAAAACATTTCTGCCAAGAGAAAACAATACACTTAAGTCAGTTTGTGCAGATATGTTTGCAATACAGTTCAATGGACTTTTCCAAAACAGTAGACTGTGTCTTTTTCAAAGAGCTCCTAAATGCACTGAGTGAGGACCACCCACCGTTAATCCACAGAACAGGAGACAAGTTGTCTCCATTTACCTAAAGCAGAGGAAGATTTTCTTAAATTTCTTATGATGCTTGGAAACGATTTTTCCAACCTGCCATTATTATTTTCACTTCGATTCAATAATCATGTGTTCCAAGGTTTCCTGCAGAGAAAGCATTGCGCAAGAAGAGGGGAGGAGAATTACAGTTTCAAAAACTAACAAAGCTGAATACCCTCAAGGAGGATCTACTCTCTCTTATTATGTTGGTCTCTTTTTGCATGGAAAATGCACTTGTGAGTATAAAGTAGTATCAGTGACTAGAGACATAGTTCTATTGGTCTGATGGTTATGATACACCTAAGAAGGCTTAAACATGATTATATCATATTTGGGGAATTCTAAAGAGATTGATTGTCATATATAAATGGGAACTGATCCACAGACTCAGCCTACACTACTCTTCCTGACTCAGGAGAAAAAAAAAAAGTTATGCTTCCTCTATATTTGGACTCATGAATTGTAGGGACATTACTACATCAAAAAATGCGACAGCAAATACCTCAATGAAGAGAAAATTTGTTGCAGTTGGATATGGTGATGGGGGAACTATTCTGTGACTTGGAGTTGGCCCCTAAATGCAAAGATAACTCACAAATGTGTGTAACCTTTAAAGACAAAAGCACTTAGC
This sequence comes from Antechinus flavipes, assembly GCF_016432865.1. Classification (NCBI taxonomy): domain Eukaryota; kingdom Metazoa; phylum Chordata; class Mammalia; order Dasyuromorphia; family Dasyuridae; genus Antechinus; species Antechinus flavipes. The sequence goes on from NC_067398.1 coordinate 31,968,890, forward strand.
ACACTGTTTTCAATAAATAGATAAGAGGTTCAGATAACCATCTCTACCTATCCCAAGGACTCAAAGAATGTATGAACATCAAGCACAAGAAGACAGTTTAGGGGAAGCTTGTCAACTTAATTCCCTGGGTTTGAAGGTTTCAGCTGGACCCTACACATTCCGGAGTCAGGCGCTTTTCAGGTTTATCATTGGTATCATCATCCATGGTGTACAAACCCCGAACAGTAGGCTTATCAAAACAAAAGAAAACATTATCCTGATGATAGTTCTTTCCTTGTTAACTAACTCAAAACACTCAATTTGTAGAACATGAAACCATTTAATAAGATACCAAGTGTTATGGTGATTTCTACATTTAAAAGAAGGCTCACAATGACAATAAATACAATATTTTGTTGATGACCCATCATCTGTTAATGATACAAAAACCAAGAGTCTCCTAATCTGCCTCAATATTCTCACCAATCCAGACTCAACCAAGTTCATTTCCCTTAAGTGTAGATCTGCTCTATTTCATTTCTCCACTCAATAACTTCTAATAGTTCACTATTGTATTTACAGTAAAATATATAATGATCCTAGATTCTGCTTCCCACGTCTTTCCTAATGGGCTACAGCCTATCTTTGCAATCTCACTGGACAAATAATTATTTCTTAACTCCCTATTCTGTGATCCAGAGAAAGTCACCTCTCTGTTTCTCATAGATTACAAACCATCTCCCATCTCTTGACTCTGCACTGGCTCTCCCACTAGTTAGAAATGTATTCTCTTCTCATCTCCACTTCAGATCCCTCTTTTCGATCAGCTGAAGCATGATCTTCTGAACCAAATCTCTTCCCAAATGCTAATATTTCCTTTTCTAACAAATGTGCATTTAACTACTTTCCATTTATTTGTTTTTTTCTCTATATTGTCCCCATGAAGCAATAAGGAACTAGCCACAAAACCTGATGTTCTGGGTTCAAATGTAATCTCTGATTCATACTGGGTACTTCCCTCATTTTTTTAAACTGCCATTTACTTTTGTTTTTAATAAACATGATTAAAGCTATTATTTAATACAGAGATATTGTAACACACTGAATATATAAATTATGAGGTGACTTGGGGAAAGTAGGGTATATCACAAGTTATAAATCAACAATGAGAACACTTTTTGGTTATAGGGAAATATATCAAGTCTACTCCAATGCATTTGTGACCTCAGGAAATCACAGGGCAATCCCAATATGACCAATCTCTTATAGCAACAAGAAAGTTTGGCATCCTGTGTTCCTAAGGCTGTTATTCTAGTAAGCTAAAGTTAAGCAAGCCAAAACAAATGGGATCTTATCAAACCTTATCCTCTCCAGGTATAGAATGAATTTTATTTATTCCATTTTACATAATATTGCTTAAAAATTCAGGAAGGAAAGGGGCATTTAACATTATATTTCCCTATCTCTAAAATACTTTCAATTCAATTTGTATAAGGATTTAATTTAATTGAACTCAGGAAGCATTTACTTCCTCACCATGTATAAGGATTATACTGAATTCTAAGGATACATACATATATACCTTCAAGCATCTTATAATCAGGTAAGGAGATAGGCTACACACATACACTTTGTTTCAAACCAAAAGAGATATAAAGAAAAGGAGAAAGTCAGACAAGAGTTGTGAAGAATTTAAGATGGGAGAGTTCACTCTCTCAGCCTGGGAGATCAGGAAAAGTTCCATCAAAGAATAGATCCTAAGCTGGACCTTGAGGCAAAGGATCTGAATCTGAAAGGAACAGTGATTTTTTTTTTTTTTAAAGGCTACAATTCTGGAGAGTCTGAAAGCCATGATAAGTATTTTACATTTTATTTGATAGGCAATGGGGAGCTATCTAAGATTTTGGAACAAAGGAGCAACATGATCAATGCAATCAATGTCTTAGTAAAATTACTTGGGCACTCACATGAAGGATGGATTGACAATGAAGAGAGAAGAGGAAGATCTTTTAAGAGGTGATAATTCAAATCAAAGTGAAGTTGATGAAGATCCATATTACAACATTACCAAAAGTCTTTGGCATAATACTTCAGGAACTGTCCCATTCTGATGACAGTGTTCTTGAGGGCATTATTAAGATGACAGGCAGGAGATTAAGGAAAGCTTTGTGGAATCAGCAGTTAAGAACTAGTGATAAGCACACAGAAGGACAGAGATCACATATCAGCCTGCTCCTGTGAAATTTTACAAACGGTCTCAGATTATCACCAGGAATATAAATATGAAAGCAATCAGTGAATGATTTTTATTTTTTTGGAATGAGTTTTTCTTAGGAATCAGGCAAGTTCCATAACTTTAGACAAAAATAACAAAAGGTCACAGAAACAAACAAACAAACAAAAAAAAAACAGATTTGCTCAATTGTCTAATGAGATCAAAACAGGCAGTCAGATGCTATGGTAGAAAGCATTAAATTTGAAGCGAGGAAGACCTAAGTTCCATTTTAGCCTTAGATACCTATTAACTATGTGACCCTTGTCAAGTCACTTGATTTCTATCTCTATTTGCCTCAATTTCCTCATTAGTAAAACGGTAATAATAATAGGTAATGATAATTTAATAAAATAGGATAATAATAAGACCTACTCCATGGCATGGATGAAAATCAAATAATATAGTATATGTAAAATATTCTGCTAAATGTAAAGTTCTGTAGAAATCTTAGTTACTGTTATATCATATTATTATTATTATTATTATGCTATAATGTGATTTATATCTGTCACAGAAATTTCTTGATACTCTCAATTATTTCACAGTAACTCCTGTGAGGATGGTGTTAGTTACATAACCAAAAGGGCTTTGCATTTACTTGGTATTTATTTTGTGTTGTCTTACTTTTATACATGTTATTTATCCTCCACATACCAACTTCCAACTCAAGAATGTAAAATTCTTGAAGGCAAAGGACATTTCTAAAATTTTTGGATCCAGGTTCAAGTCTACTTTCAGATGCTTTTCAGCTCTGGGTTATTTATTTATTTATTCAATTCTGGAATAACTCACACTGTCCTCACAGAGGTTATTGTGAAGATCACATAGATCAAGACTGTGAATCAGTTTGATTTCAGTTATTACACAGTTAACAATGCCTAGTTGAGGATCAGACAAGATATTATGAAAATCTGCAAAGGAAGACATTGTATTCAGCTGGATGGAGCAGAGACAGTCTCATGGACAAGATCATATGGGGAAGAAAGTGAAGGTGGACGGGTCACTGTATTGAATAAATGGTAAAGTTAGAATTTTAAGTCAAATCTCATAGACATCTACCCAGAATGCAAGGTAGGAGGCCTTGTGAACAGTTACACATGGAGTCAGAAAGACTTGAATTCAAATTCTACTTGAGACTTGGAGTAGCTGTGTGACACAAGGCAAATCATTTAATCTCTCTCAGACTCAATTTACTCATCTGTAAAAGGGGGATAATAATGGCACCTATTCCATAGGCTTGTTAAAATCACATAAGATAATATCAGTTAAGCACTCTGCAAAATTTAAAGCTTGTATAAATGCTAGCTATTATTATTGTTACCGTCCTATGTTATTACTAAAGACTAAAGAGATTGTTCTATGCATAGCAGGGAAGAACCTTTGCCAAATTTATGAAATTGGGGGTGATTTATAGTACTACTGTATATGATAATCATTGGTTTGGTTAGATTTCAGATAATACCTTACATATGTCTTACATTTTGCTTAATTAAAATTGTTATTACTGTGCTAAAATGTTGACACATTTGGAGCCCTACTAGGAAAAAGAAATATGAAATTCAAACAAATTATCATTTATTGATAGGCACTAATGATTTTAATGAAATTAGGCAAATTGGGTTCAAAGAAACAAATGAGCATAGTTGATGATATTAATGCAAGTAAAATCTTAATTACTCTGTTAAATGGTTACCATTCAGTCCTTAGCCTTGACCTCCAACCCTATTCTACTACCACAAACATATGTAAATGTCTACTGACCATATAAAAGCTAATGTTTTTCAATGAAGAAGAACAATTGGAATATTCATTTATTGTGGTTTTATCTAATTTTATCTCAGAGTTAATTATTGCTTCTTAAATTATAGGTTTCTAATTTAATCAGTGTTACAACCCACCCTTTCCAAAACCACATTTGCTAAAACTCAATCCCTGTTGTGAAATTTATAAATATTTGTATCAGTCCAATTTAATGATACTGATTTAATGACTTTAACCAGGTAGAAGAAACAGAAGAAAAGAACATTCAATAGAAAAGCAATTTATGATCTGAGTTGTTCTTCCTTTATTGGTCTTTGATCTTTAGTCTATAATATATCACACATTCTCATCCGCCTACACATGATATGTAAATTGTATCATTTCTAATGTCTCTCCATAATCCAGGACTATAAAACCTAACAGACCAATCACATCTCTTAGAGGGTAGGCTAGCCTTTCTCAACATTCATTCAGCTAATGATAGTCATTGTAAATGAAAGTGAATGAAGTGGAGATTACCTGATGAACTCAACTGGTTGCATAAAACCTTCATAGAGTGATTTAAGTTTTCAAAACACACTTATAGATATTCTTTTAACTGGATGCTCACAATAACTCTGCAAAATAAGCTGAACATTTCATTTAATGAAGAAACATATTAAGGGAGATGCAATGATAGGCTCATTCAATTCAACAATCATTTTTTAGAGACCTACTATGTGGAAAATCCCATATTTGTTATTAGGAGAGAAGCACAGTTTAGATAAGTATAGGGCCTAGTAGACTGATATGGTCTAATAAAAGAAGAGGTCACATACACAGATCACTATAATACAGATCACAACAAAATACAATATAGGAAATCATAACAAAATGCAAAATATAAATTATAAGTTAAGAGGTACAAATTATCAAATCAGAGGATCAAAGAAGGCTTCATGAAGGAAATAACATTGGAATTGTTCTTTAAGGATGGGTAGGATTTCAATAGAAAGAGAGGGTATTTGAGGTAAATCTAACAGAACTAATGATGGCTAAAATATTGGAAAGTTAAGGGGACATGGAAAAGAGATCTAATAACTAATCTGACTAGACAGTGAAATTGGTGGAAAGGAAGAAGACTACATACAAGTTTAAAAAGGTAAGTAGATTGGTACAACATAAAAGATTCTATTTAAAGTCAGGCAAAGAAACTTGGGCATTATTTGGTAGGAAACATGATCATCAAATTTTGTGGAATGGAAGGGGATTTAGTAATCATTTATTATACCTAGCTGCTCCATTTTGTAGGTAGACAGCATTACAATGGTTGTCCCTTGGGACAAACAGGGGCACACAATTAGTAAGTGTCTGAGGTCAGATTTGAAGTCAGAAGGATGAGTTTTACTGATTCTAAGCCCAGGTTTCTATCCATTGCACCACCTAACTTCATTCAATAGGGAGATACTGGTGTTTATTTAGATAGGAAGATGACTCAGATGGTCAGAATTGTGCTTAAGGAAAATTATTTTGATAGCTGTGTGAAAGACAGATTCAAGTGAGGAGGGACCAACCAGAAGACTATTGCAATAGTCTAGTGATGAGAATCTCAATGAACTATTGAAGTAGCTGTGGGAGCAGTGAGGAAGGAAAGAAGGGACCAAAGCAGGAGGTTTTAGGGAAGTGGAACCAGCAAAACTCAATGGATAATTGGGTATGTTAAGTAAGAGAGAGCAATGAGGAAAATATGAGAGCCACGCTGTGGATGTGGGAGGCTAAAAGGATGTTGGCAATGGCCTCAGTTGAAACTGGAAAATCTGAAAGATGGGTAGGCCAAAGGAGACAATCAATGAATTATTTGAGTCATGAGGAGATCCCTATAAGATAGTCCATTTGAAGTATCAAAGAGGTAGTTGTTGATACAGAAATGGAGTTCAAGAGGAGAGAACAAGAAGATTAAAGTGGACAGTGAGAAAGGTGAGTTCTTAGACATACACCTTCTTTTTCCTGAGACCTTTATCAGGCAAGACAAGTTAAATTAGCTGAAATCATATATTGAAGATACACTGATTGGTCAGTTTTGTTTAGCACTGGACTAAGAAGCCTACTTCCTGAGGCTCAATACAAAAGGAGACTGCAGTGAATGGTTATCAAGGACAGGGGAAGAGGGATTTGCTTCAGCAAGGTAAAGGACATTTCTTTCCCTGAAACAGAAGGAAATGAGGAAAGGATAAAAAGTTTTTAGGAGTATAGAATCCTAGGCCATTTGTGGTGTTTTGGGGAAGGAGAACTACAGATTATAGCAGAGAGAAAAAAGGTTTGGAACAATCACCATGGGGGATAAGATAAGCAATCATTCAATGCAGAATAATAACAAGACTGCCAAGTGGCAGTCTGGTGCTAGCTGAGGTTTTGTGGTCTACTTGTGTACTGGGTAAAATCAGTATGATTTTGTGACTTCCTTCATCAATGTTTAGCAACTCAGAAGCAAAGAAATAAAATGTATAAGGGCAGTCAGAATTCAGAATCAGCAATTAGGGGACTAAAAAGTTTAAGATAAAGGAATCTACTTATTGGCAAGTGAATTCATGTACTCTTTCTGGGCCGCAGTTTCTGATCTGTAAAATCAAAGGTCCATTCTAGCTTGAAATCCATGGTTGCATGATTCTATAAAGTAGTTGAGAATAGAGCCAACACTAGGCTTGGTGGCAAACTAAATCAGAATAAGAAAGTAAACTGAGTTGGTTGGTTAGATAAGATCACGAGTACCAGGATTTGATAAAAACAAAGAAAGGAAGACCTGGAAGGATAGAAAAGTATAGTCAAATTTCAAATTTTCAAGTTCAATATCTTGGATAAAGGAGGTATAGCTCCATGAATTGCTGAGATTTGAGGTTTAAACAGGTTGAAGACACAGATGAAGTCAATTGGAGCTGACAAAGTTGAGAAACTGTATAGTGAACATTTCATAAACACTGAAGACCTGAAGAAGGGAGGCATGGAGACTCAAACTCTGCTTAAGTTACAGAAGTTGGGAGCTGTCAGGACAGCAGCAAAGGAAGAAAGGTTTAATGATGAGATTGTGGTACTCTGATGGAAGAAATATAAATGAGAGAGGATAACAGTAAGGAAAAATATGGAATATATCAATCCTTCTTCCTGAATGAAGCTGAGCCATCTCCTCTGGAGAGCCTTCCAAGTAGCCTAGTTTTCAATAGGAAAAAAACATTCATTTCAGTAAAAGTAGGGACAGGAAAGAAATTTTTGAGAAATTTTTTGAGGATATAGGATAGTTAAGAATAGGGAAGGGCTTAGTAAAATTAGAAAAGACCTAGAATAAGTCCATAGAGTAATATAGCAACTCAGTAGAGGTTAAAAAAAAAAAAAACAAAAAACAACAGAAGGTATGGTATAGCCTTATTTTTTGTGTTTGAAAAACTGGAGGGAGGGCCAAATGTCAGACTACAGTGGTGTGGTGACAATAATAGGCATGTGAGCAGTGGAGATTTGTCAAGACAGGAATTTGTAAAATTAGCAAGACTCTAAGTTTCATGACATGGAAAGGTACAGTCCAATTCAGTCTCCTATTTACTAATTTAATGTTCTTTCTATTCTTTCCTCCACAGGCACAGGGTTGGCATAAAATTATGGATTTTTAACCATAAAAACATGAGATTGTTTCAAGGCAGGAGACAAGAAACTCATCTGTACCACTGTCACCTTGGAATTAGTAAAAAGAGGGTAATTCCTTACATAGAACCACTCCAACACAGTCTTTTCTCATTTGGCCCATTTGGTATCTGTGAAACAGTCCTATATTAGAGTACTTAGAACATGTCAAATGGGAATGAGACTCACCACTTACCCTGAACTTTTAAAGTGGCTCACAGCCATAAAAAGGTCGGGGATCACTGTTGTGTGTCATGCATAGTATGGAAGGACAGCAACACACAGCTAGACACTGCAAATGAGAAAGAAAGAAGCAAAATCAATAAGGCTTTTGATGAGTAACTTCTTACATGCAAGCAACATTAACTTATGTCTTTTAATGTTTCCTTATCATCTATCATCTACCATCTATCATCTATCATTAGACCTATCATTAGATCTAGAATAGGTTTACTTTCTATTTAAATTTGGTAATTTGGTGTAAAAGAAGCCTTCGATGATAAAGAATTTATCTTGGAAGTATTGGTAGTATAAAATGGAATGAAATTTCCCACAATCAAAATAGGTGTGCCTACCTATCACCAGAAAAATAGATTTGTCCAAACTGCATTTTTTCTTATTAAGTATTTTCATGAGTAGAATAAAGGCTGATGTTATTTTGCTAATTCAGCATAAGTATAATCTTACATTATTTTTCTCTTTTTAATTTCCTTTTATTAAATAAAAAAAATGTTTATTTTCCCCCTGTGTCTCCTCTATTCCCTTCATTTAAAAGAAAAAAAAAATCAGACCCTTGTAACAAATTGTATAATCAAAGGCAAATTCCCACAATATTCATGTCCAAAAATGTCTATCTATCTGCATTTTGAATTCATCAGTTCTTTACTGGGAAGTGAGTAGCAGGCTCCCTTGTGAGTCCCTGGGAATCCTAGTGGATCACTGCATGGATCAGAGTTCTTTAATTGTTTCTAGTTGCCTAGTTATTTTTCCTTAGCCAGTTAGTTCTGAGAATGTCTAGTAGGACATATTCATGCAGGAATATTCAAAACAAAGAACACTCCCACCCCAGCATTTCTTCCTAGTTAGACTCTTACTTGCTCCAGTAAGTAACTATCACCCAAGTGTCCCAAACAAAAGGCAAGAAGACATTACGGTGCTTTCCCTTTGAGTTACTGGCAAGTACACACGTGCATATTGCTGAGGTGTTGTGGCTAACCTAGTTCAGTTACATTATTAGTATAGTATTTACCAAATCCATTTCCAAGTAAGTTAAAGTTGCTGACGGGTCCACTAATTCTCAAGCATTTTCTGAAAGTTTTTGTGAATCAGTTTCTATCACATGCTTTTCTGCATGCTAGGCTATTCTACATCGATGCTGTAGTTGATAATACTACTTAGCCCTCAAGATTACCCAAGAGACTCTCTAGTATATGGGAAAATATGATGATAAAATGAATAGAAAGCATTGACTATAGGCTTCTTATTGTATATGTGGTTGAAGAAGAGGAGGTGCAGTTCAAGTCTTTCAGCAGGAAGAACAGAAGCAAACCCCTGAATGCAAATGTGAATTTTCAAACCTAATCAGACAAAAAAAGTTGACACCAAACGGAGATGTGTGTGAAGAATTGAGTTTTATGATTTGAAGAGTCAGTAATATCCAGAAATAAAGTACTGCGGTAGCTACCATGGCTACTCAGAACCCAGAATCTCAGCAATAGTTAGGACTATATTTTAGCATCCCTTACTGATGAGACATGCGTTTGGCCAAATGATTGCTTTAGACATTTTTTTAACTTTGGGTTTTGTCTGGGTATAAACAATTTGCATGTTTTGCTATGGTTTAAGAATCTTTATACTTTAATAGGATTTAACATTCATAAGAGGAGTCTCATTCCTTTTTTACAAAGAGGCTTATAGCCTGGTATGTATAGTAAAAAATAAAATAAAATAAATGCTTTTTCTAGATAAGTCCCATTGGCAAAGGCTGTAATCTTTCCAACTTAATTGGTGAACTCATTAATGAACAACTGCTACTACAGAAGAAGGACTATTGTCAAGGACTTATCAGAGCAATGAGATAACAATGTTAATTATTTTGTTTTCAATGGATTTACATTTGCTTCCTTTTTGGTTCTACATTTTCTAAACATTTGTTCTGACATTTTATGCACTTTTACTCTAAAACAAAAAAAAAATCAATTGTACACTGCTAAGGAAAGACACAATAATCACAGGGATGAAATAAGTACAATGTAATGGGGAAACTTTCTTCTTTATTATCTACTTGTAAAACGTTATAAGCTTGTACACTAGTTAATTTATGAGCCATGTTAATAATTTGCTCACACTTGATCGGAGGTTTAAGCAAACATGGTTTCTAAGGATGTAGGAGGATAATTTGTAGGTCCAACTTCCCTCCTAAGGGGACACTAACTAATTTGATACAATAACATGACATTGATTGTAGGCACACTAATGACCACACTCTAAGATGCTTCTGTCAACCTGTCGTTTCAGTGAAAAGCAAGTTTTCTTTGTTGCCTGAGAGTATATGGGGGAATCTACTAATTATTTCAACATAGACATTAATAAGAACCCTAGTGCTTATTTTCAAAATACTAACCATCATTTATCTGATATGGTAAATGATTAAAATGTGTTTCTTGAATAATAAATTTGCAGCTTTAATATAACAAACCACTGTAGAAAAAGTAAGGAACTGTACATTGAAAAAAATCAACTTGATCAAATTAGAGTTACCTAAAACCATCAAATATAGTCAATAAATGCAAATCTGGTGTCTTCAGAATGAAGGATACTAAGATTCAGGTAGGATGCTATTTTAGAATATCATGAAGACATAAATTATTTTATTTGTAGTCTATTCAATTCAGCAACTTAGTTGCAGAACTAAAAGATATCTAGGATCTATTCTTTGAATGACTAGGCTGACCAAAAGGATCACTGAACTTTTCCACCTTACATTTTGGTTGAATCTTGCAAGATGAAAAATTGCTCCACAGTAATGTTCCTGTAGAAGAGGCTAATAAAAACTGGTTTGTTTCCCAAAATCTTTGACAAAATAATACTAAGATTAAAAAAAAAATAAAATATAAAGTAGCATCATATTCTCTCCTAGATCTTATTTCTAGTTTACTAAATGTTATAACCAATTCTACTTTAAATTAAATGTCTATTCTAGTAAGATATATTTTAGCCTTCTTTTTATGGTGATTATAATCCTAAAATACTCATAAAATCATAATTCCAAATGAGTAACTTCAAAAAGGCAAGCTCTATTAGAGATGTTGAAGAATGAAATGTACTATAGTGGTACAGAGTAATGTATACCCTTTCAATTATATAAGACTGAAGACATTCAACATATGAGTCTGCTGCTATTGGAGATAAAGCTTTCTACTATTTACCATCCATATCACACCTGATCTGTTAAAACATTAGGATACACACACACACACACACACACACACACACACACACAAATACATATAGAGAGACAAACAGATAGATACAGAGACATAGAGAGACAGAGAGACAGAAACACAGAGACACAAAGAGACAAGGGGGAGGAAGGGAAAGAATGAGGGAAGCAGGGAGAGAAAGCTTGCCTTCATCTCTCTCCTGAGTTCCAGTAACATTACCAACTGCCTGCTGTGGACATCTCTATCTGGATGGTCCCAAATAGAATCTATCATCTCCTTAACATTTTCTCAACTACTTCCCCCTACTTTCCTTACAGAAATCCATCTCTCTTATTAATTTCTCTATTTCAGCATTTTTACATGATAGTAAGACCACTGAATTTGGAGTCACAGGATAATCAAGACTGTTACTGACTCTGAATGACACTTTAAGGAAGTTTCTCTAGAGACTCTAGATTTCAGTTTATATGTGTGAAATGATAGGACTGGGCTTCCCTATGGTTACTTCCACCTCTAAATCTAAATCTAAATATTAGGATGCTTCCAGTCATTTGTATTCCCAGAAATCTCTTTGGCTTATTGACCACATCCTCATATCCATTCAGTTGAGTCTCCATGGCATTACTCAAAAGTCACCTCCCTAATTCAGGATCTCATCACCTCTCACTTGAACTCCATCAACATTATTTTCATTAACCTCCCTGCACACACTATTCTTCTTTTTTCAACCTGTACTTTACATAATTGGAATTTGATATTCCTAGAGTGTAAGTATGATATATCTCTCCCTTACTCAGGAAGGTCCATAGCTCCCTAATGACTCTGTGATACAATATGAATGTGTGAGATTCAAAGTCCTTTGTAGTCTGAATCCAACCAAACTTTTAATACATACTGTCATATGGTCATACACCCATATTCCACCCAAGAACTAACTTGCTATTCCTTGTACACAAAATTTTCTCTTCTGTTTTATACCTTTGTACAAGTTATTCCCACTACAGAATATAGATGATATATTATCTTCACCTGCTTGAATCCATAGATTCCTTCTGAGCTCACTTCAAATGATACTTATCTCCCTTCATCATTCCCCCCTCCCTCTCTTCCTCCTTCCCCATTCTCTTTGTGTGTGTGTCTCTCTCTCTGTCTTTCTCTCTCTCCTCCCTCTCCTACACACAAACACACATATAAATATTGAACTTAATTCTTCCTTTTGTGATCTTCTTCATATGATTTAGTATTCTCCCCTTTCTCCCAAACTAAAATGCATATAATTTATTTTACCCATCTCTGTACATTTTCCTATATGTTGTCCCTCCCCCCTACATTGAATATAAGATCCTTGGAGGCTAGCACAGTTTCCTTTTTGTCTTTGTATGCCAAGAACTTACCATAGGCACATAGTAACCTCTTAATAAACAATATATGAATTAAATAAATAAGAACTTGTGACAGATCATTTCAGGAATACACATTTTAATTTCATTATATATAAAATAGTTTAGGACATATTTTTACATTTATTCATTATGGGATACATTTTTAATTTTAGAATGATAAAATGCCTAAATGACATGCAAAATATGTTAAAGTAGATTCATATGCCAAAACAATTTTTATTTACTTAACCAAGTTCCTTTAAAAATTATTTCTTTAGAAATTGTTAAAATTTTCATTATGCCGAAATAATCACTGAACTCTGGGAATAAGGTTATCAGGTCTTCTTTTTAATGACTCCACCTAGCCAAAAGTACCATGTCTCTTCCAACAGCAATTCATAAATATAGAAAAAAGGACCTTTCTAGTGTCTTTACAACCCAAAAGCAAGTGCTTTACCCATCTGTGGAACAGTGTCCAAAAATTAAATTTAAAAAATATAACAGAAGCATAAATTTTCCAAAGACCTCTTACATCTGAATTCCATCAAATTGATGAAATGAATCAATAAAAAAGAAAAAGAGGATAATCAAATTTATGTATAATGTTTTATGGCTTACAAAACTCTTTTTAAGGACACTTTTAAAATTCAGCTTATAACATTTAAATATAAACAATTTAATCTAGTTACTTCTTTCACGAAGGGCAAGGAGCCTATGAAAATATCATAGAGGCAGTGAATATCATTGAAATATCATAGCTGTTTTGAACAAACAAGCTTACTACCATTTTAACAAGAATATATTTGAAGGTTTTATTTTTTAATATATAATATTTTACTTTCCCCCAATTACATGTTAAAAGAAGGCTTTCTTAAGTAGAAGAAATGTACCCACTACCAAAGCTATGGAGGGGAGAAGTATTTTGTACCCCTGAAATTGTAGTGATCACTAAAAGGAATTTTGAAAAGCATTATAAATGAACTTTGGGCTAAAAATATCCCTTTGCTGAGAGGCTGGGAAAAATCATGAGGGGAATTCTTTTTAAATTCATAACCTAATGGTAGTGAATTCTTTAATTTTACTCCAAATACCTTTAAAACTACTGTCTATAAGAATTCCATTAGGGCAGACACTAAGGCAACTTCCTGTTTATGAGCTTTTTTTGAGTATACCAAAAAAAACTCACTTAAGGATTTTTGCCCACAAGAATGATTATTTTAATGAAAGGCAGTATGGCATAAAACTTCTACCTGTCTCCATGATCCTATGCTCCTTTATTTTCCAGTTTCTAGGATGAAGATTTTTTTTTTAATTCACTTTGCTTTTGAGGGGTTGTGTTGAAATTTAAACTTTTGATAAGACAAATGCCCTCAGTCACTACTCCCACCGGTTTCCACCACCTGCCACACTAAAATAAAGGGTTTTCAAACACATTGTTTCATCAAAGCCAAGTCTTCTATCAATTGTAGTACAATAATTCAATGAACCCACAAGATAACCTAAGACATAAGTGAAGGAAGCTGGGAATTTTTAAAATTTTTATAATACTTTAAACAGGACTTTTACTGTTACTTAAAAGGCCATTGAACTTAATTGAATAAGTATTTTTTTAATGAAGTTCCCCCCCCCCATAAATTGGATTTTAAAAGTTCAAGTCTTCAAAGAAATAACACAATTTTGTGTAGGAGTCTGATCACTTTTGGATTACAACCGTGGTGTAGTTTTCAATGGACTAGAGAAATATCTTTTCACAATGATACTTTATCACTTCATCTTCTCTCTTTCGATCTTCAGCGTCTCGTTGTCCCTCTCCTTTAATTACTATAAAAGTAACAGAGACATTCACTCTTTGAAAATAAAATAGACGCAGACTGCCTGGCATCTTACAAACAAAACACACTGTCCCACGGGATATAAGGTAAATATTTGGCTACTCACCTGGTGTCCAAGGGGAGGGGAGAGCTCTCACCTACAGGGCCAAGGAATAAGGGCATGGAAGTTTCCTCTCACTAACTCCCACTGCAGGCAACTGAGACTATTTACCTCAACTAGGTCATCCTTATAGAGCAAGACTTTAGCAATCAAGTCATCAACAAAAATTAATTAAATGCTTGCTATATTTTTTGTTTGATGCTCAAGATATAAAAAGAGTGAGACAGTTTCTTCCCTGAAGGAGCTTATATTCTATTGCAAAGACAACATATTTCTAGATAAATAAATACAGGATATAAATAAATACCAAGGCATGGACAGGGAGTGGGTAGATGGACTGTGATAATAATGGAAGTAATCAGTAAAAGCTTTTCAAAAAAGAAAACCCTTATTCAGAGCCTAGAAGGAAACTAGAAGTGAAGAGGTCTAGCATTCCAGGAATGGGAAATATTTTGTGAAAAATAAGGAGATGAGAGATGGAATGTTTTATAGGGGGAACAGACTATTTAATATGTCAGTTTGATTGGAAGGTAGATATATGTGGGTGGGTTGGCAGATTAGCTTTAAGTTGAAACTGATTTAGAAACATAGGTTGGATCCAGATTGCGATGTATTTCAAATATCATAGAAATTTTATTTCATTCTAGAGGGAAAGGGGAGCCATTAGAGATTCTTGAGAAAGAGTTTAACATGGAGAGAACTAATCTTTAGAATTTCTGATTTGGCAGCTTTGTGAAAGGAAGTAAGAAAACCTGAATTCACTTCAGACTTGGTAAAACAGTGCCCCCAGAATGAGAAAATCTCATCATATTGGGTTTTTTTTTAGATTAATGGGCTTTTGGAGCCTGTCTAGTCATCCTTCTGGTTTCTCAAGTTCCCATTTGCACAAGTCCTTAAAGTCGAGATTTATCAGAGACAGGGGTCAAACTACTGTAACCAATGTCTCTCTAAGTATCCATAAAGAGAAAAAGAATACAGAGAGTAAGAGAGAATAGATAAATTAAGGAAAAAATGCTGGTATAAAGGAAATTTTTTTTTTCAAAAATGAAAGTAGATCTGAAGATTCCTTTTAGTCAGGAGCAACAATTTTGTCATTCCCTTCTCCCTAATTCTCAGGAACTGTGGTAGGTATTATAATGTTTGATTCCTTCTTTTCCAGCTACTAATATTGACCATAAGTTTTATATTGTACTCTTTCCCCAAATGAATCTTCCTCTCCAATAAAGCTACTTTCCTCACTATCTTTCAGATATACTGCATTCAATCCCATCCTTGTACTTTTGTGTATGCTGTATCCCCCAGTCTGCCACGTTCTCTCCTCTACCTCAAAAATCCTAAAGCACATTTCAAATTCCAACTCTTCCATGAAATCTTCTGAAACAATTCTAGTCCATACTGAAAGCTCTTCTTTTTCTATGAACTTCAAGAGCTATTTCCTATTGTTTCTACATGTCTCGCTTAATACAACTCTGTTATTGAAAAGGTTCATGAAAAACTGGTGGTGTTTCATTTCCAAATAGAATATATACTTCTTGAGGATAAGCACTCATAACCATACTCTTTTTTATGTAATGCAATTCCTGATCCTGAGGCTTAATCAATACTTGTGGAGTGAAAATAAATCAAGATGTTTAAAGGCTAATGCCATGATAGCCAAAATGAGGATTATGGATTGTTCTCCTAGATGATGCTACACATACTAGGAACTTAAAATAATGACTATCTGAAAGAGATCGTGAACACTGTGAAACAGTTGGACTTAGGAATGGATGCTCTAGTCCTAAACCATAATCTGAATACTGACTGAAAAATCCAAATTTTATTCTGTCTAGATGAAGGATTTGTAATATATTTTTGTTTCCTCTTGGGCATCCCTTAGGATGTCTAATGAAGCCTTTGGCTATCTTCTCAGAAAAATGTTTTCAAATCCAAACCATAAAATTCATAGAATTATAAGGAAAAATAATTAAGTTGGTATAGTTATCAAAACATGCTTTAAAAACAATGTCCATGACTCCAGGACATTGGACTGCCCTACACAAAATTGGACAGATCTATATGACTTAGATAAAAGACATATCAATTCATTTATAAGTAAAAAATATGATTTTAAAGTGTGCTAATTAGTATCAAATAAAATAAATTTTAATTTTATGTGTATAATTCTATGAGGGGAAATATGTAACTTTCATCTTCCTAAATCTAGAATCTTTTGTCTTTCCTCAAACAGAACTCACCATCTTTTGATATAGGCATCTTTCATCAATGCAAGCAATATTAATGAAAAAAAAATCTCATCAGTACTGAAGGACATAATCTCCCTGCACAGTTGGAATTATGACCTACCACCTGTCATCATCTTGAGGTGAAAGAGAGCTGCCAAAAGAACACAAAGAATCCGCCACCTTCCTATACTAACCACTGCCATCTAAACGGCCAAAGAATGATCATTCACACAACCAGCATTTTGGGGCTGCTCTTTGGCCTACAGTCAAGGCATAGAAAAGGAATGCCAGAAATTACAATGGCACTCAAAAAGCTGTACTGTGCTCTTACAACAAAGCTATTAGTTTGGGTTCAAATGCAAGAAACTCAAATATAAAAAAAAAATGTTTTTAAATGCACTTGAGGCAAATCACTCCATTTCTTCCAACTTGAAGAGTAAATTGCCATGCTTTTAGGTTAAAAAAATTCCCTTTCCTTATTTCAATAACTGTGACTCAAGCCAAAATGAAATAATGCTCAAATCAACATCACATGACTACTATGATAAGTTCATATCAACTCCTCCTTGAAGTCTTCCCAGATTCCACAAACCAAATCGCAAGAAAACCCTCCTGTTTCAATAGAGAAATAAGCAGTTCCTTCTCATTAAAGATGTTTGCCCGAATTCACAGAGAAAAGAGCATGAATAAAAAAGGAGGCAGCATCGTCTCCAAGACCAGAGAAAGTTATTGTTTTTATTATCTTTCATCTCCTTGGCAATAAAGGACATGATTGTTGTAAAGACAGTCAAGTTACTTTAAATATCAGCAAACAGCAGAAAAGATGAAAAATATGTTACAAAACATTTGTATCCCATCCCCTGTAGTTAGAATTGTGGTTGTCTTTAAACCAATGCCTATTGTAAGCAAAACTGTGAATCAATCAATCAATAAACCTTTATTAAGTGCTTACTGTATTCAGCACTATATGAAACAGCACTATGTTAATAAGAGCTAACATTTATATTGGGCAGCTATGTGGCACTGTATACAGAGTGCTGGCCCTGAAGTCAGGAAGAGTCATCTTCTTGAGTTCAAAACCAGCCTTAGATACTGCCTTGCTGCGTTACTCTGAACAAGTCATTTAACCATGTTTGCCTCACTTTCCTCATCTGTAAAATGAATTCAAAAAAGGAAATGGTAAACTGCTCCAGTATCTTTGCCAAAACTCCAAATGATACTAAAAAAAGTCTGATACAATTGACCAACAACAAAACATTTATATGGCACTTTAAGATTGGCAAAGCACTTTGCCTATTATATCATTTGATCATATCAACAACCCTATGAAGTAGTGTCCCCATTTTACAGATGAGAAAACTGAAGTTGAAAAATATTAAATGACTAAAGGGGCTAGAAAGTGTCTGAGTTATGATGACAAAAATTCCCATCTTTCTGACTCCAAGTCAACCAACTATCCAAAGGACTTCTTAAGTCCTTTCCACTTGTGAGCCCTTTTCCATCAAGAAATTTTTACATGACTTTTCACATGGTTACAATGGATACATTCCCTTGGAATTGTGACATAACTATCACATGGGTTGACATTGGCTTACACAAGAAAAAGGTAAATAACCTAATGAGAGTATGGGATTCTGTATCTCCATCAAAAAATTGAGACAAATGTAGCATCCCAGCAAGATGGAGAAATGAGTTGATTGGGATGAGTCAGAGTGTGATTAACAATAATAATACTGAGCTACATTACTTTATCCTTTCATGGTTGGCAAATCACTTTATATACATTATCATTGGATCTCACATATAGTATGTATGGTATATAGATATGTAAAACAAATATATAAATCAAACATTTCTTAGTAATAAATCACAATTCTATGATCCCTACATTTGGTTATGTGACCCCAGATGGGTTTACAAATCGCTGTTTAGAAGCTGGGTATTCTATCACCTAGTTATCACTTAGACAAAATTCATTTTCAGCCATTTTATTTCCCATCCTTGCCCCACTTCCCTCTCTAAAATCTTCACTCCCATAGATTTCAGATGATTTTTTTTTGTTTTACATTTTAGCTGTAAATGTTTTATTGATGGTTTTTAAATGTTTTCTTGGGGAGGCAGCAGATTGTTAATTCTCATTGATTCTTTTCTCCCAAATAATTCTCCCTCTTAACATAGTCAAACACAAGAAATCAACATATTGATTATATCTTAAAATTATTTGCGTCATTCTATAGCTTTAACCTACCAAGCCAAAAATATGGAATGCTTCACAGAGTGCACAGAGTCCAGTGAATGTGATTGGGCACTGGTTTGCCAATCTATATAGACACATTATGGCATGTGGCCCTATAGATCAGTTACTTGGAGATGGAAGGAACCTCAGAGACTACTAAATCATCCTTGTTCAGAAGATTAACCTAATTTCGTATCATTCCAATTTCCATCCAGTTGTTACCCAAATGTGTGCTGCCCAGAACCTTTATACTTATCCTTTTCCAAAATCTGGAATTCACTCCCTAAAAAGGACAAAAGTTTGACACTGAGAAGAAGTCAAAGCTATGTCTCCTGGAAGGGCTTTCAATTGAATAAATACTGACTTCTTAAGACTAACAGAAGGAAATCCTTCTGGTGGAACTGTAGATATCAAGTAGATTGCGGGGACCTCTGATTGAAGTGGGTGCTGTTCGAGTCCCCCTAAAATAACATTACATTCATAGTGACACACACATTCATAGTGATTTACTCAACCTCCCCAAAGGGCTCACCCTGATGGTTAGTCAGCATGCACTGAAGTAAGTGTCTGTCAGTTTTGACATTCAAACTTTTTATACCACTTCATTCATGCCATTGGGTGAAAAGAACAACGTTGATACTAAAGTGTTTTTTTAAGTCAAGATCTCCTAAGTAGAGATCCTATAAGGACATCCCATTAATTACATTGTATCACAGGTGTTTCACTAAAAAAGGGGACAGGTCTTTTTGAGATCATACACCCGCATTATGTCATTGTGTATATTCTGCACCACACCTTAAAGATCACATATCCTTTATTTCTATGCCATAGCAACAAAAAAGGAGAAATATTTGCCTTATCCTGCCATAGAAATTCTAGACTCTCAAAGCACTCACATGGTTACAATGGAAACATTCCCTTGGAATTGTAACATAATTATCACATGGGTTGACATTGGCTTACACAAGAAAAAGGTAAATAACCTAATGAGAGTATGGGATTCTGTATCCCCACCAAAAATGTGAGACTAACGTAGAATCCCAGGGAGCTGGAGAAATGAGTTGATTGGGATGAGTGAGAGTGTGATTAACAATAATGATTCTGAGTTACATTTCTATATCATTTCATGGTTTGCAAATCACTTTACATACATTATCCCTAGATCTCACAATAACCACAGGGGATAAGTATTAAATAGAGAATCAACAAAGCTATGATCAAATAACTAATAACAGGATTCAAATCCAGGTCTTATCGGTTTAGAGTCCAACATTTTAAGATGACACTTCGGTGAATATGGGCAAAGAATTTCCCTACACAAAATTACATAGCCCATGAGCAAAAAATATCAAATAACTTTTACATACATGTGATATATAATATGCATATATCTTGCAAATTTTACTGAAAGTTCCCTCTCCAAAGAATGAGGTAATTTCCCTGGCTTTCTGCCTGATGTTGAGACAGGCAGGGGAAAGGTGAGCTCAGGGTTGGCTGCCTAGCTCCCCATGGAGCAAATGGAATGAGGACAATCTCTGCTAGAAAGACAAATATGTGGTATGATTGTACTTTGGTTTACAGTATCCTTTAAAAATAAGTTATGTTTCCATGTAGCATATGAGGGTGATTTGATGTGGTAATTACCTGTTACTCTTGACAAGTAAGGTAATTAATGTAGCAAAATACCACTGTAATGTGTGTAAATTTAGACCACCATAATTAAAACACCCGTCTGTTCAACAAACTGTTCAATTTTTTTCCCCCAAATATCAGTGGTGTACATTTTTCACATCAGAAAACTTATGGAATGAGTCTGCCTTCATTGAAGACCATTTCTAGGTATGGCAACTTTCTGAGTAGGCTTTTTCACTAAGGTAGCATAGTCAATGAAAACAAAAAGGAGTTTGAGACATATGTAAAGAAAAGATTCTCTTGTAACTGCGTGATGTTGTTTCCTAATTTTCTAAAGCCTCAAAGCAGCTTGGAATTGATAAATTAAGGTTATCTCTGAGAGATAGACAAAGGAGTGACAGCAGCTCCAGGGAGTCTGGAAAGCAGTATTATGTTTGTTCCACACTTATAAGGGGATGGGCTCTTTACTTACTATGACAATGACAACATCACTTGTTAGCATTTTTAAATTCAGGGGGAGCTGAGGGTCAAGTGAGAAACATAGATCTAAGGAATTATAGAATTTTCATGTTCCAGAAAAGCATGTTAATAAGAACTGCTTTTATTTTTCATCAGAGATTTAAAAGTGAGAGAGACCTCAGCAGTCACTTAGTGGAAGCTCTTCATTTTTATAGCTGAGAAAACAGGATTAGGGGAGGTTAAATGTTCTGCCCCAGGGTGCTAG
Source organism: Antechinus flavipes (assembly GCF_016432865.1). Classification (NCBI taxonomy): domain Eukaryota; kingdom Metazoa; phylum Chordata; class Mammalia; order Dasyuromorphia; family Dasyuridae; genus Antechinus; species Antechinus flavipes. The sequence goes on from NC_067398.1 coordinate 31,990,127, forward strand.
TTCTGAGATTCTGCCTAAATATACCCAAGTATTATATCCATAATATTTGCAAACATTCTGACCACTTTCTTGTAGACTCTGTAGCTTAGTATCCCTGCTCCCCCACCCTTTAAAAAGATGTGTATGTGATTCAGACAACAACAACAACAACAACAACAACAACAACAACAACAACAACACACACACACACACAAAAAAAAAACCCTTCAGCCTATAAAGAAATGAAGCTAAAGATATGAAAGGATTGAGAAAAAAAGGATTTTACAACTGAAGAGGTCGGGGAAAATATCATCTCTTACGGGATCTCCTAAAAATAATTTCTAGATAACCACAAGATACAATATGGAATGTAATGGACAGAATAACCTTATCTTATGCTCATTTATCATGTAATTACCCATGGGATATAGAACCTCTTTCCTGGATTATAAAATATCTATAGCAATTCTTAACTGAGATGTCACAGATCTAGAAATCAAGTGGCTGTTCATCACCAGGAAAAGGGATGAATAAATTATGTTATATGAACAAAAAGGAATATTATTGTGCTATTTTAAATGACTGAAGGGATAGTTTCAGAGAAACATGGGAAGACTCACTTGAACTGATTGAAAATCAAATAAGCAGAACCAGAAGAACAATTAATTATAATTAACAATTTTGTAAAGACAGATTATTTGGAAAGACTTAAGAACTCCAACCAACACAGTGACCAAACATAATTATGAAGGATGTTTGATGTTGTATGCCACTATCCACCTCCTGATAGATTCACAATGAACTAAGACTGCATATTGAGACTTTTTGGGGGGGAAGGAGTGAGGTAGGGACACATATGGCCAATATGGGCATTTGTTTTCTTTGACTATACATGTTTGTAACAGAAGTTTTTGCTTTTCTTATTTTCTCACCTGGGGATGGGGGTGGGAAAGAGAAAATGAGGATCTGAAAATAAAATAATATATTTTTTTAATGCTACCCACATCCTGACAGAGAGGTAATGGACTTAGGTGCATATTTTTTGATATGCCCAAGGAGTAAGTTGGTTTTTTTTTTTTTTTGCTTGATTATGCCCATTTGTTACAATTTTTTCTTATTATTGTTTTTCCAATAAGTGAATGTTTAAGGAAGAGAAAATATAATTTTGTTAATTGAAAAAAATTAAATTAAATTTTAAAAATTAAAGAACTTTTCCTTGAATAATAAAAGAATAGAAGACAAATTTAAAAAGCAGCTGTCAGATCAGAAAAATAATAAGACAAGTATGAAAAATCTACATGCTTTTTAAATAAATAAAGTACTTTAAAAATTTGTCTACACACATTTGACTTAATTCAGGACAAATCAGAATTTAGAGTGAGAAATAAATAGGAACATCCTTCCAATAAATTCTAGGTTCACTCTACAAAAAAATGAGTTTTTAAGGTTACTATACCTGAGAATTTGGAAAGTTCCCCAAATAAAGAATGAAAAGTACAAAGGGGAACATTTGAGATAGGTCCATCTTGAAGAAATAAAATAATTTTCCCAAGTAAAATACGTCAATTTCACACTTGGAAATAATATTAATGTCAAAAAAGGAGAAAGATCAAGCAAGAATGTATTCCATATACAACTGATGATGTAGGATAAAATGAAGAAATAGTTTTAAGTGTTGTTGATTTTCTCCCCAATATTGCTTAAAGACATTAAGTAAACCTAAATATCCAAAACTGTAGGGCATAAGTATTAAATTAAACAAATTAGCAAATAAACAGGTAAGGCAGAGAAGATCGTTCTGGGATCTTTAAAATCTGCTCTATACAAATGAAAATTCCAGATTCTCAATAATCCCTTACCCAAGAAAACATAACTGTTGACAAGTATCCCAGATAAACCACTTAATTCTTGTAATTTCTATTAATATATTAGTTTTGGCAAGTTGAAAGTAAGAAAAAAACATAATGGATTCATTTTCCTTGGTCCTTTTGAAAATTTACCAGACCTGAAGAATCTCTTCAGAGGGTGTGTAACAAGAGTTCAAAGTATAAAGGACCAGAACGGACAAGTCTAGGTTTTCCTGGTTCAGTGCCTCTACATTCTTGCATTTCTACACTGCCACTTTGATAGACCTTATGGCAGCTGATCAGGGTCTATCATTACTTAAACTATATGTATATAATAATTTGAAATAAGTGGCAAATGCAGGCAATGCAAGGGTGATGAAGAAGGGGAATTAAATTAAACATTTTTGAACACTTTTGATGACACATGGAGTTATCTATTGAAAATATTTATCTTCCACTTTACTATTTAAAAATGTGAGAGTTATTTCAAGAAGCTAAGAATAGGTTTTTTCCTGATCTAAAAGTACAAAGAATAATTATTTTGTTGAATTTTTGAATAATCTTTTTTAAAATACCATATAATATTAAGAAACACATTTTTCTAACATTTGCTTTTTTCCCTCATAAATGCTTATTGGATGATTTTTATATGTGAAATATAGAGGTTGTTCTATATAATTATTTCTTAAATTTTATATCCTTTATCTCTGTCCAGAATTCTTTAATGATGATGTCACAAAAAATCACTTACAGTATAGTTAAAAAAGAACACTGGACTTGGAATGAGGGAACTGAGGTTTGAATCTCAATTTTGCTAATGAATTAATTTTACAATCTTGGTTACATGTCTTCACTTTGGCTTTCTCCTATGAACAAAATGGGGTTAGAAAAAAATGAAACTTTCTACCTCTTCCTTAATCACAGCATCCTCCCTCTGTAGATTTTCCAAATTTTTCTGTCTGGAGTTTGTACACAGTTGTTTCAATATCCTCTTCCCCATTAGATTGGGAGCTCTTCAAGGGCATGGGCAATTTGGACCTTTTTTTTTTTTTTTTTGTACTCCAGTGCATAGCACAGTGTCTGGTACATAACAGGTGGTTAATAAATGTTTACTGATTGAGAGGATCTCCAAAGTCCTTTCCAGCTCTAAATTCCAAGCTCTTATCAACATGGATTTCATGAGCCAAAACCTAATTAATTCCAATTTACAACACTTTAAAATTATATCCTGCAAAGGAAACTGAGTTTAGTATGATGTACAATATGTAAAGAATTTTCCCCTTCACACTTTCGGGCTCGATGTTTAAAAAATACATTTCTTTGGGTTTTTCTAGCATGATAGAAATTACATACATATATATGTGCAAATATATACCTGTATTTATGTAAGAATAAATATGTATATATATGTGTGCATGCACACACTCATGCATGTATACACACAGATTCTGTTATATGCATATATGAATAGAGATAGAGATTTGTTTATTTGTTTTGCACACTGAATATTCATTTATATCCCAGGCTGCAATTGCAACAGCCATTCCTGGGCCCAATGCTATAAATAATTGGCATAGAGTTTTGATCCATTTCTTTTCTACTATCATTTTATTCCTCCTCAGGCAACCCAGTAGTCCCTATTCCTCTATTGGTATAGGAGTTAGTGAGACACTTTTTTGGCTTCAGCTCAAATATAGTTCAGAACTCCTAAGCTCAAGCCATCCATTGTCTTCAGCCTCCCAAGTCTTAGTGGATCACAGGTACATAGTATCATGAAGGGGTATGTGTATATGTGTGTGAATAAAATATTATATATTGATATACACACAGATTATATATGTACACACATGCATATTTTTATATTTGAATAATGTGTTCATATTACACATATGTGAGTATACAAATGTATATATTAACATTTCAACTGTTCTGACATTAATAGAGATTATAAATGTGTGTATGTGTATGTACAGAAAAAGAGAGAGAGACCCTGCTAAACAAAACATCCCTTGACATCATGTTTACAATTCCTCTTTGAAGACAATCTCATCAATTCATCAGTAAGCATTTATTAGACCCTTATATTATGGTAGGTATTATGCTGTCAGTGGCGATACAATGACAAACATTAAATGGTCCTTGACTTTAGGAAATTTACATTCAGCAATGGAAGAGAAAAGAGGGGAACCACCAAAGTCACGTTGCTCTGTGTTTTTCATTTACAGGAAAAGTTTTTGTTTTCCAGAATTTTATTGAGGGATGTATTATTAATCACCTGCTTTCTGGAAAAGCATAAAATGGGCAAACAACTTCCTTTTAAATTTAATCTGTATTAATATTTTCTCTATCATTTCTTAAGTCTGCAAAAAAGGAAAAAAAAAACTTCAAAAATTAGTCAAACCCTGATACATAATGCTTGCTGATTGCCAGATGTCCAAGGTACAAATGCTCACACTGAAAATTTGATAATTTTCCCTAGGTGAAGTTGGCTCCAGCAACAGCAGTCCCTTCATCTCAACCTATTTCTCCAACCATCCCCAAATCGAGTTAGTTTTGACTGGTTCCAGTAACAATAATTACTGTTATTGAGTCATACAGACATGATCACAATGGTGTTAAAAGTCATCATTTTTTCTTTCCATATGATTAATAGTCAAAAAATTCTAGTAGAATTTAAAATTTACCATATTTCTAAATAAGCACTCGAAAAATGCTGAATGATAACTTTTTAGATATATGGTTAGAAAACTAAGTATTTTTCCCCTCTCATTACTGCAATTTATCTGAGCAAGTAATCATTTCTTGGGGTTTGTGCAACTAGTATCGCCTACAATTGCCTCAGGGGATTCTGGTGATAAATAGAATTCATTGCACATTTGAATCTGAAAGTGAAAAAAAGTACTACTCATGTGAATTTTAAGTTTTCCAGAATTTGTTCAAGGTTTATTTGACCTTATATCAGATCCATCAATCCTATGACATCTTTTGTCATCATATAATAGCTATACTGGTGAAAACCATTCTTTCAAAGAGGCAAGGGGAGGCAGCAAAAATCAGCATGGCATATTAACACAATTGCTTCTAGCTAAGTGAGTGTGCAGTGATTAGAAGGCTGATTTTGGAGTGAGGAACACTTAGGTTTAAATGCTCCCTTATATTTAACTATATTTACTGTAGGCAAGCGATTAAACTCCTTGAGCCTCAGTTTCTTCATCTGTAAAATGGAAATTATACCAATATTTCTTTCTTCTCAGAGTTGTCATAAAGTTCAAAGAAGATGAAGGAGGATAAGTACTTTACAAACTTGAAAACACCACATCACTATAAGTATTAGTGCCCAATTCCCTAACCCTTCTATTTGTACTATTTGAGTCCTACTTTTAAGAATAATAACATTTTAAAAACAAATGAACTATGCAAGAACCTAATTGGACTAGAGTTATGATGGTATAAACAAGAAACTTTTTGTTAGGAATCCCCATTAAGTTCAGCTTAATAGTGGGTACTTGGAGGGACATCATATTAAAAAAAAAAAAGGTATGAGTCACTAAAATATTGTCCATATGGCTTTCTCAAGAAATCCATATGATCAAGAAGGATTCTAGATTGTCTTTCATGTAGAACTTCTTTGGTTGATTTTGAGATCAGTTGAAAAGCATTTATTAAGTGACTATTGTATGTCGGATACTGTGCTAAGTGCAATGGATATAAAGAAAGGTAAAAAATAAAAACAAATAAAAAAAATCATCTCTGCCCTCAAAGAGTATACGTCTTAACAATGGAGATACCATGTAAATAATTAAGTTCAAACAAGATAAATACAGATCTGATGAAAGGTAATCTCAGAGAGAAATGCACTAGCAAATAAGGGCATTTGGAAAGGTCTTTTATAGAATTTGGAATTCATGCTGAGACTTCAAGGAAGCCCAGAAAACTAAGAGTGGAAGTCAAAAGCAATAGTATTCTAGGGTTAGGAAAATATAATCAGGACAAAGAAATGAAGAGGAAAGACTAGGGAAACAAACATCAAATCTACTTAGTGGGTTTTTGAGAAAGTTATTTCCAAGTGACTTTTTAAGACTATTAATGCCAATGATGGACAGGAACAGGATATATACTCTTTTATGGAAGTGTGTCAAAGACCTATTTGTCACTAGTGGGAAGAAATAAATAATGTCACTCCATTATTTTTATTTGACATTGATATCACTACTCTGAGCTCTCTTCAAGGGCATTTATTTCACATTGGTGGAAGCCTGAGCAATAGGTGGCACTGAAGGGTCACAAATGCATTTAAGGGCCCTTCATATTAAAAAAAAAATGTGGAAGGTGGTCTCCTGAAATGATGAGGACCCCCACATATAGACTTCTTAATAGGAGAATTGGGCAGAGGCCCCTTTCTGAAGGGTGAGGTTACATACTATTCATGGAGGAAGTCACTTGACAATAGCTTGAAAAATAGTCCGGATCACAGTGGCTCAAAAAGGAGACTTTAGAGTTTGAACAGAAACACCGTTTTATTCTGCCTAAGTGAAAATAATTAAAACAAAGCAAATATTTGTTTCTTAACATTAGATCCCTTTCAACTAGCATTTGGGAAAATTAGGAAAGGAAGAATTTTTACACCAAACACATTTTTAAATCCCAAATTCCCAAAACTGAAACCTTCCTATAAAAATAATAAAGGAAATATATCACTTTCCAGAAACATTATGCCATTAAGAACTTGTTAACAAGAGAAGTAGTATTTTATTCAAAATAATTTTTGCTATTTATTGATCATACTGTTTTGCATCTTTAGGCAGTGTGTGTGTGTGTGTGTGTGTGTGTGTGTGCGTGTGTGTGTATTTATTTATTTATTTATTTTTTTTGCTGAGGCAATTGGGGTTAAGTGACTTGCCCAGGATCATACAGCTAGGAAGTGTTAAGTATCTGAGATCAAATTTGAACTCAGATCCTCCTGACTTCAGGGCTGGGGCTCTCTCTCTCTCTCTCTGTATATATATATATATATATATATAATATATATATATATATATATATATATATATATATATATATATACACATGTATATATACTTTTTTTTTTAACAAGATAATGCTTGCTTATTGCTCAGTTGTTTTGGTAATGTTCAACTCTTGGTGATCTCACTTGAAGTTTTCTTAGCAAAGATACTAGAGTGGTTTGCTATTTCCTTTTCCAAATCATTTTAAAGATGAGGAAACTGAGACAAATGGGGTTAAGTGACAGTTAGGAAGTGTCTGAAGACAAATTGGAACTTAGGTGACTTTAGCTTTGTAAACCAGTGGAAATCCCAAATTCGGACCCCAAAACCTCAATATGTGTCATCATAGGGATACCTCATTTAGAGCCAAAACAGCTGGAATAAAATTGGATGTGGCTACTTACCTGCCTGTGTAATCATGGCAGGTGATTTCACCACTTTGCAACTGTAAAAAATGAAGGCTCCAAAAGACCTTCTCTAGCTTATTTGTCAACTACAATGGTTGTTACTATGGTCTCCCAAGCCCTCCTCCCACATAACAATGTAATATCTCTTGCATCCCTCATTGTGATAAAGTTGATAATTCAGGCATTAATTTTATCTGATCATCACAATGATAATAAGGATTGACTATAGTGCTAGTTAAACATTTTGTTTTTGTTTTGTACCAGATGTGATTCCATCACTAGGGTAAATACTTTGTATGAATTCTCCACACTAAGGGTATTTATTTCAAACTGCTAGAAACCTAAGCAATAGGGAACATATAAATCTATGGGGAAGCTAAGTATGGAGTCAGGAAGACTCATTTACATGAGTTTAAATTCTTTAAAGTTTAAAGTCTTGTACACTTAGTAGTTGTGTGACCCTGGGCAAGTCACTTAATGCTGTCTGCCTTAGTTTCCTCATTTGTAAAGTGAGATAAAAGGAATGGCAAACACTCCAGGATCCTTGCCACAAAAACTCCAAATGATGTCACAGAGAGCTGCACACAACTGAAAAATGGTTAAACAACATGTTTATCTGACTCTGGTAAGTCAGAGCTCCAGACAAGCCTCTAAAAATACAAATTAAAGAGCTTATGTCCATCTGTATCTCTAGAGGAAGTTTTCTGAATTAAATGGATTGTTTTCAATATAACAAAGAATTAATGGTTTCAATCCTAAAACCACTAGTCAGTACTCATGATTTTTTAAAGTCAAACCTTAAGAGATACTAGCATAAGAAAGTGATCAGAATTTAGCAGTAAGCCAACTTCAGCCCTAAGTGTTTCAAAATAGCTTGTAAAATAGTCAATTTCATTCAATTGATGGAGTTTGTTTAACAAAAGCATTTAACCTTTTATAAATGAAATCCAAACTGTATATCAGATCTTTAAATGATATATATGTCAGGATTATTACATATGATAAGTTCAATAACCACAATTCTACAATAGCCAAATACCATTTATTTCACATTTTATATTACCTGTGTGCATGCTGCAAGATTTTAAAAAAAATATTTAATTTGGTTCCAATTTATTTTACTACAATTAATGTTCTCTAGAAAGATGTGCTGAGAAATTGGTAACATAAATGGATTGACAGAATAAATTTATTTAGATTCAGTACTTAATCCAAATCAATGACATGGTAATAATAATAACAACAATGGTGATGATGGTGATGATAACGATAACTCAATTTATCTAAGATTTTAGGGTTTGCAAAGTGTTTTTTACATAGGATAATTTTATTCTTACAACTCTGTGGGAAGAGTACTGGGTACTAATATCCCCATTTTGCAGATGAAGAAACTGAGGCTGGGTAAAAAAAAAAGTGGTTTGCCCATGTTTCCAAAGTTAATAAATCTCTGAGGCAGAATTTTAATTTTGATTTCCCTGGAGTCTAAGTGTAATTTTTTTTTTCATATTGTATCTTCAAAGGAGATTCAGATATCTTTGATATGCTACTGATGAATAAACCAATACAAAGGATTGTCAAAATGGCTATCTGATGACATGGACAGAATCAAGGATTCAACCAGTTGATCCCTTCTTTATGTGA